>NC_137033.1:6104305-6186805 GCF_032717465.1 Coenobita brevimanus | reverse complement strand
ACTAGCAGAGTACCACTCTTATCGACTTTAAAATTACATACAGTACACCATCTTCTTCCTTCAGAACCACTCATTTTGCCAAAGAAACTTTAATTCCCAACACCAGTTCATTTCACTACAGTTCCTAGTTTCATTTTTATCATTCAATATCACACTAGGATCAGTTCAGTGTAAATTCCACCATAGTCATCACAAACACACCCATACTATTACCAGGATACCCACTCTCACCACACCGCCACAGAAACCTTCACCATCGCCGTCATCACCACCTCTGCTACCACAAATCCATCCTCATCATCGCCACCACCACACAAACACTCAATTACCTCATCACCGTACGATCATTCGCATTTTAACATCTCATTACGATACCACCATCACCATTCTTGTTATGACACCACCCCCAAAACACTCCTAATATCATACCAGCACAACAGAAACATCCTCACCACCATCATGACCACACAAACACCTTAACTACCCCACCACCACCACACAAACACCCTACCTCTACTGCCACCACACATATAACCCCAATACTACACCGCCACCACCACAGACCTGTTGCACAGACTCCATCTCTCTGTATCACCACCACACAAAGATCATTACCACTACCACCACCACCATACAAACACCCTTACCACCACCACCACCACTACACAAGCACTTGGGCAGCCACATCACCACCACACAAAACACACTTAGTACCACACCACTGCTACCGTACAAACACCTTTACCACATCATCACCATCAGACAGACACTTTTCCTACCGTACTTTCGTCACACAACCATTCTCATTACATCACTACCACATAAACATCATCACCACAATATCATCACCACCACACATGCACACTCAGCAACACAGCAGCTGTGGCACCAGCACAATAAGCAGGCGCCTGTCCCCGTCGCAAATTGCTTTATGCCGGCGAGCACTCGTGTGTACCAACAAATCATGCATGTTGACTTTTTACCTGCATGCAACAGTGGGGAAATTATATATCCTGCAGTTGGCGGAGATACACTCGGGCTCGCTCTATAAAAAGAACTGCTATTTTGCACACTGAGTCGTGGGTGTCCGACTGACTGGCCAGTTGATTGATTGACTGGTTAATTGGGTGAATGAGTGTCTGATTGCTACGTTGATTGATCTATACGTTGGTTTATTGATCGCTGACTTAAGTGACTTCCTAATTAAATGCTCTGTTGACTGACCGATATTTTTGTTATCTGACCTCTAAATTACACAGCTTATAGACTGAACCATCTATTGACTGATTGATGATTTGTACATGGATCTCTGAATTTAATGGCTTATTGACCGAATGGTTTGTTGACAGACCGGTATTTTGGTTCAACGACCACAGTATTAAGTAATATAATGACTGAGATGTCTGTTCATTGATAGAACAATGACTGATGGACTAAAAATCAGTGATTTACTGGCAAACTTTCTTCTAGTACCAATTTCTAAAACTATTTGAGTGGCTAATGCTGCTTAGTTGTGTGGCTCGGTTACCTTCTGACCGACTGACCTATTGACTGAGTAAATATCTATTTTTTTTTTTCTGGTCGGTAATTTAATTTTTTGACAGAGTAACTAGTTGCTTAGACAGAACTGACTCATCGACATTACTATGCGACGTCTGGAAGTCTGGTTGTAGAACTCAATGATCTGAAAGGACTAATCAAACCCTAGAAGTGGCCAAACGTATTTCAACCACGTAAAGCGCATCCAAATGAGTAGGTCAGTCTCCTGCCCTCTGATCTGAACTACGACAGTCTAGCCGTGGGCCCTTACGCTCCGAATGAGGTAATTATGAGATTATCTTTCTCTCTCTTGCATCAGTTGTTGACCCTCTAGCAATTTGTTCCTGTTAACTCCGCAAGACTTAATTCAACTCATGAGAGCGAATCCTTCCAGCCTTAGAAGAGTAACCACTTCCACCCGAGAATATTTTAATATAGTCTTTTTACCCCTAGATACATGTATTCGGCTAAGAAGGGACTTTTCAAGGAGATGAAATTAGATATACGTCAATAAACCGTTCACCACAGGAATTACTCAAGCAGAATAAAATTGCTTGGAGGTGGCAAGAACAATACTGAAAAAGAACGAGCTCTCAAAGAGTAAAAAAAACCCTACGCCCTATAAAAGTCTTAAGAACCGAGTATTTAACATTTCTAGCGTAAAACTCACTTTTATATATATATATATATATATATATATATATATATATATATATATATATACGTACGGGCAGAACTTTGACCTTGACCTGTGACTTAGCCATTTCATTCTCAAAATCGAATTTGCTTTCTTCTTTCTTTACAGTCAGCCATTCAACCAAATTGGGTATAAAACGGATTATATCTGTTCAAGTTGACTTTGCCATGCGCCTTTCACCTTTGAAGTAGTATTCTTAACAACACTGTATCAACTCACTGGCAGTATAATCATACCAGATGTTTTTTTTTGGTTTTGTTTTTTTCACACATTGACACACGTTAAGCAAAGCATTGCACTCTCCTGACTATCAATGTCGTGGGTGTGAAAATAAATCACAATAAAATGTCAGATTAATCCTTTTATGGTCGGGACAACTTCAGTATTTTTACTTGGTTCAGAGGGAGACAGAGAAGCCTGACCATGTTAATACTTTAGCTTCATAGAGTTTTGTTGTGTTGATTGAAATCATTCGTCGTAAACAGAATTAAAATATGAAGTTCTTAAGCTTGTACCAAAGTGTTCATTGTGCTTGTTTCCTGTCTGTTCCTCTTGAGCGCAGTAAAACCACCTTATATCAGTCGAAACAAAATGCAAAGAAGATAATTCGTAAAGTGTTAATGTGCCCTTTGACCGAATTAAGGTTTATCTGGCTGAGTAGCTTAAAACACTTAACTTAATTCACTGACTGATGGAGTGGATGCTTGCATTAGTTAATGACATTTACATCTTCACTGGGATGGTGTATTATTTTGCTTTAATACTGACAGCTGCACAGAGATTTATCTGACTCAAAGCCCTCATAACAAGGAATTAGTGGAGGCTATAATTATAATTACATTCTTCTAATTGAAAGAAAATGCTGTAGAGGCAGCAAAGTGAAATGCAGAATACGTCTTTGGGCTGAAAAGGTAAAAAAAAATGAGAATAAAATAGTGCCAGATTAACGACTCATTTACTGCACATCCTTTTCATTTCCATGCTAGCCTGCCATCCTATCTCTCTACCAATGTGATCTTCCATGCTGCGTATCTAATACCTTTTTATTCTACTATTCTGTTATACCATCCGACCCTTTATTGTCTGGACATCCGAACCCTCCACCGTTCCACTGTTCTTCTATGTCATCTTACCATTCAATTACCTCTCCATTCTACTATACCATTTTACACCCCTACCCTTCTGGTATCCTGATATCCCACCTGTTTACCATTTTGTTGTATTCTATCATCCTACCTTCCTGCTACTCTTCTGTTCTTGCCTACCATCACACCTTTTTACTATTTTGTCATCCTACCACCTGTCATTCTGTCATTCTTTACCACCACCTAACTGTTCAAATACCCTGTCATCCTATCTTTTCTCTACCTTGTCACCCTTCCTACCAGTCTACTATTCCAGCCTACAGTCCTGTCCATTTACTATCCTAGTGTTTGAGCTCCCTACAGTTCTACTACTCTATCATGCTATCATCCAGGTACCTTAACGTTCTATTGTTCCAGCCTACCATCTTGCCTTTTTGCTATCCAGCCATCTACCCCTACTATTCTACTGTTCCAGTCTATCATTCTACCATACTACCCAAACGCTGTACTCTTCCAGTCTACCGTATTACCTTTATACTGTTGTGGCAAACTACCTCCCTACCATTCTACTCTTCTAATATAATGATTCTACTACTGCGGCCCACCATCCTCTCCTTCCATAATCATATATACCTATCATTCTGCTTTCACATTTCGTTATCATTGCATTATTTTAGCCTGCCAGCTGCCCTCCTGCTATACTATCATTGCAACCTACCATTTTACTACAGTAACTCTGATATCATCCTGTTCTTCTATCAGTGTATAGCTCTCTCCTACCATCCAGCCCGTCTGCCATCCCTTTACTCTACCATCTTAACCTACCCTACTGCAGTCTTGTTTTACTACTATTCTACTGCTTCACATTACCATGCTGAGCTTCTGTTATCCTTCCATTCAGACGTACCATACTACTTCTTGATCCTGTTACCTTCATAATATCCATCTAACATTCTGCGTTCCAACCAGCGCCCTGTCCTGATAGTATCCTATTTCCTTGACAATCAGTCATTCTAATCCACCACCCAGTCATTCTATCGTACTCTTAGGTTATCACCCTGCCATATTAGCCTTTCATCCTGCCTTTGTTATCCTTCCATTCCAGCCTTAAGTTCAATTTCCTCCTACCGTCTGACCATCTAACCAACACGCTTCCATTCTCCTAATCCAGTCATGCTAACCTAATGCGTTCTTGTTACCCTGTAATTAAACCTTTCTAATTAACCATCCTACCCTCCACTTATCCTGCCATTCCAACCTACCATTCTGTAGCCCAACCAGGCTGTTATTCAAATATGCCATGTCACCGTCCAACCACATTGTTATTCTGCTATTCCAGCATATTAACTTTCCATCAAACTTATGTTACCCCTTCTTTCTACTGCCTTGTTTCCCTACCATTCTGCAATCCCGGCCTAGCATTCTGTTACTTTAACCTTTTACTTCAAGTCATTCCGCCTTCTAGTTGTTCTACCCATTCAGTTTACCACCCTGTTCCCCTACTACCTGCCTAATATTTCAGACAACTACCCAACCCTCCCACCCTCTCGTCACCTTGTCATTCTAACTTGTAATCGTACTGTCTTGTTATGATGTCATTCTATCATATAAAGTTACCAGACCTACCCCCGGTGTTATGCTGGCATTTAATATACCATCCTAATTAACTCTATCTTTATGTTATTTCAACTGCCTTTCTACCCTCCTAGCATCCTGTCCCCTTATAATTCAAACTTACGGTCCTGCCAAACTGCTTTCCCACCATTATATTATTCCATCGTACCACCTTACCGTACTCCCATTCTGTTACTCTACCATTCCATCCTTCTATCCACACCATCTTGACATCCATTTAAACTGTTATTTTAAAATTTCACCCAACCACTCTGCCCTCTAGCTATCAAACCATTCAAACCTACCACCCTTTTGCCCTAAAATTCTGCTTTTCCAGTTTACCACTCCACCTTACTGCCATCTTGTTACCCTACCATTCAAACCTATCTTCCTGTTATACTACATTACTCTTCATTTACCCTACCGGTTCAGTCTACAGTCCAGTTAACATATCATATCAACCTATCCTTCTCTTGCCCTACCATTCTAGTTTAATATATCTTTATCTTGCCATCCCAACCTATGCTGCTTTTCCTAGCCAACTGTCTAATTTCTCTATAGCTCCAAGCAACCATCCTCTTAACGAACCATTTTACAGTTAAGTCTACCATTGTAACCAACCGACAGCCGATTACCCTACTGGTTCAGGCTACCAATCTATTGCACTACCATTCTACTGCTCCAGTCTCCTACTCTACCCTGCTATCATCCCACTCTCCCCTGCCTACAACACACCTGGGGCCTGTTTATGCGTCTGCAGCCTTTTTACAGAGATAGTAATTACGAAGCGCCGGCACCCCCCTCGCACTGCCGCTTCCCTTCCCCCATAACCTCGCTTCAAGGGATCTCTAATGGCCACACCCTGGGCCTGGATTCACAAGCAGCTTATGAGCAATACCCTCTCCTCAGTTTTCGTTTGTAGGCCGAACCTCTCCTCAGTTTTCGTTTGTAGGCCGACCAAGAAATGTGGAAAATTTCTGCTGTGTGTGTGTGTGTGTGTGTGTGTGTGTGTGTGTGTGTGTGTGTGTGTGTGTGTGTGTGTGTGTGTGTGTGTGTGTGTGTGTGTGTGTGTGTGTGTGTGTGTGTGTGTGTGTGTGTGTGTGTGTGTGTGTGTGTGTGTGTGTGTGTGTGTGTGTGTGTGTGTGTGTGTGTGTGTGTGTGTGTGTGTGTGTGTGTGTGTGTGTGTGTGTGTGTGTGTGTGTGTGTGTGTGTGTGTGTGTGTGTGTGTGTGTGTGTGTGTGTGTGTGTGTGTGTGTGTGTGTGTGTGTGTGTGTGTGTGTGTGTGTGTGTGTGTGTGTGTGTGTGTGTGTGTGTGTGTGTGTGTGTGTGTGTGTGTGTGTGTGTGTGTGTGTGTGTGTGTGTGTGTGTGTGTGTGTGTGTGTGTGTGTGTGTGTGTGTGTGTGTGTGTGTGTGTGTGTGTGTGTGTGTGTGTGTGTGTGTGTGTGTGTGTGTGTGTGTGTGTGTGTGTGTGTGTGTGTGTGTGTGTGTGTGTGTGTGTGTGTGTGTGTGTGTGTGTGTGTGTGTGTGTGTGTGTGTGTGTGTGTGTGTGTGTGTGTGTGTGTGTGTGTGTGTGTGTGTGTGTGTGTGTGTGTGTGTGTGTGTGTGTGTGTGTGTGTGTGTGTGTGTGTGTGTGTGTGTGTGTGTGTGTGTGTGTGTGTGTGTGTGTGTGTGTGTGTGTGTGTGTGTGTGTGTGTGTGTGTGTGTGTGTGTGTGTGTGTCTTTTCCTTTCCCTTCCTACAAAAATGTAACTCCTCTTTAAACTTAGGTCTGCGTTTGGAAAGGGAGCAAGTACGTGGGACTATTTTACACTCCTTGTCCTTCCCGTGAAAATACTTCATACTTGCAAGGGGAAATTATAAGGCTGGTTGTGAATCTAGGGCTCTGAGCTGTATTCGTGGTAGCAAAGGAGACTTGAGGTCGTAATCTCTTAAATTTAGGAGGCCTTCTGGCACCTCCCAGTTACCGATTTTAATTTTGCAAAATGCACCATCGTAATTTCTTGTATGATACTGATGTCGCCTTGGTTAAAACACCCCATACTATAATATCCCAGAGAGTATTACTTGCTAGAATATACGAAATGAAATAGGTGTTGGAAACCCTGTCGAGTATGCGAAAATATAAGCCTTTTTAACACTTTTTCCCCAGAGACTAATTAAGGGTTGAAAATAAATTAAGAAGAAAGGGATCTGATTCTGAGAACAATCTTTCAAAAACCAACGTCACAAGGCAGGTCAACTATTCAACTTTGCAAAGCAACGATTTTGATTCAATTTAGTCCACATTCGATTGAACGACTGAGGTTCAGTCGAAGATGAAGAGACCAATTTTCTGTTGGAAGTACTGTATTCTATGAGTGCTTCAACTTGTTGAATTTTATTCTTTGTACTGTCGTATTTACTGTCACTCCCTGTCATATATTGAGGTTTGCTTTTTTGTCGCTTTTGCTCTCGCCTCTCGCAGATGAAGTGTTCACTTTGCGGTGCTTATTTTATCACTATCTTTACATCGCTTTTCTCTGTTGCTGTCGACTCTTAATAGTTACTTTTCTTTATTTCGATTTGACTGGTGAGCTGCATATATATTTGTGTGAACGGAATGAATCGGGTGAAACATCAGTCTGTGACGCTGGCAATGTTGAGTCAAAGACAAGTGAGATCTCCAGCAATTGGCCCTGGCCTGAGTAAGATTCGCTCATATAAACGTGTCATTGAGAAACACCTGCATGAATCTATAGATGACTGATATAACCATCCTACCTTGAGGGTGTGACGTGAACACATATCTTTATTACAAATATACATATTACATTGTTATATTTTACATCCCTGATTATTACAGGTCTATATCTATCTATTGCCAGACGCCTCAATCCCGTTCGGGGTGGCCACAAACAAATCGCCTCCACATCGCCCTGTCCCCCGCCATTTCACTGCCCTGCTCCCAACTCACACACCCCTCTCTCATATACCTCTCCATTCGATCCCTCCATCTCATCCTCGGCCTCCCCCTCCCTCTTCCCCCCTCCACCTCACTCACATACACTCTCTTCGTCAGTCTTTCACCCTCCATCCTCTCCACATGGCTAAACCACCTCAGTGTATTCCTCCTAACGCTTCCTATCACATCCACATCCACACCACAACGCTCCTTTATATCCTTATTTGCCAGCCTGTCTCTCGATGTGACTTCACAGGCTCCTCTTAAATAACTCATTTCCACTGCTCTCACTCTTGACTTGTGTCCTTCCAACAACGTCAAGCTTCACTTCCATACGTTAGAGTTGGTATCACAGTACTGTCATGTAGTAACTTTTTCACTTCTATGCTCACTTCCCTGTTTCTTATCACTGCTTTCAAGGAACCAGCAACCTTTCTTCCCTGCTGTACCCTTTCAAGCACTTCACCCTCCAAACCTCCATCCTTACTCATCACACTACCCAAGTACTTAAACGTACTCACATTTTCCAATTCCTCACCATCCAACCTCGCTGTACAGGTATTTCCTATAATATTACTGAAGCATTTTGTAAACAATGGCCGAACTGTCTAGGGATTCATTGTGCTCAAAAGTGGGTCAGTATTGATGTAAAATATTGCTGGAAGAGTTGTCAGATGCCTAAAAGGTTGGATTATGTTTTAAATGCAGGAGGTTCATACACCCTTTACTAACCGTGTAAAAAATGAGGGGGGGGGGTCAATATTACTACTTTCCTGCAGAATATCCTTTGTATGGATGTTCACAGGCTGCAGATAGATGTAAATGAGTGTGTACCTAGCTAGATGTAAATATAAATTATTAAAAAATACCAGTACATGAAGAATATATGAAGAGAGAGAGAGAGAGAGAGAGAGAGAGAGAGAGAGAGAGAGAGAGAGGTGACTCAATCTCTATTTACCTCCCCATAAAGTGGATGCGGTCTGACAATAATACATTTCGATACAACAATTATTTGTGATACAATAAATCAGTTACAAATGGACACAAAATGTCAACGTCTTGGCCATGTGTAACATGGGCCTATTTGACCTGCCATAGGATGAATACAGACACTACAGTTTCTTGAGATAAGAGACCAAGATAAACCTCGTTAGAGAGAGAGAGAGAGAGAGAGAGTTTTCACGTTTATGTATTTGTGTGTGTTGAGTTAATCATAATAAAATATCAAATTTCACTTAGGCGTTTATTATCATATACTGTTATATTTAGTATGTCGTTAGGCAACTGAATATACTAATGTAAATGATGGTTGTTCACACTATTGTCCTAATGGTGGGGGTTCATTCGAAGACTCGAATCATATACTTGGCGACCTCCAGCAGGGTTACCGATATCGCAGCTGAGTGAATGCAAGTATTATCACAAGATTTCGATCCACATCCAAAATGTTTAGATAGTTTAGTGTAAACATTTTTATTTCGGTTAGTGTACTGTGTGTGTGTGTGTGTGTGTGTGTGTGTGTGTGTGTATGTGTGTGTGTGTGTGTGTGTGCCTTTCAAAGTATAAACCCTTTAGCCACTAGAATATTTAACTTTTTAACAGTGCCTGCAAAGTCCTTCATGTTCGTAATATGAATGTTTTATTTACATGTGATGCTCTGTGTATAATGAATGATAAGCTAAAAATAACCCTGTCAGCCTGTGGAACTCTTGCCACGCTAATGAATCCCTCTCATCCCCAACCTGAGACCCTTCGCCACCACCACTACCACAGCCCCACCACCACCACAGCCCCAGCACCATCACAATAAACACACGACCACCACCAGAAAACCATCTCCCAACCCATAGCTACCTGACGATCAAGGGAGGTAGTCGGCAGTCTGAAGAGACGTGAGTTCGATCCCAGGTTGGAAGAGCGAAATGTGCTAGTATGAATTTCATTAAAGTGGTTTACTGATTTTCTGGTGCCAGAGAAGTACGCTTTCAAGTGGTAGCATGAACTGTCAAGTCTATATTAGGAGTCGAACCCATAAAAATATATGGGTAAGACGCCAGGTAGCATCTCCAAGATGCAAATGATCTTTGTGACAAAGATGACGCAAAGGACGACTTCAGAGCATCAGTAAATCCACAGTCACGTAATAGGGTTAGTAGTGTGCAAATGCTATTCTTTTTTTTTCTTTTTTTTTTTCAAATAAGATACCTGACAGTTACCCAAGTGATGCCACCTGTTTCAGTAGTGGCAATATCAACATGTACACATATTAGGATTTCGCCCGCCACGTTCCACTCTCTTTACACTCCTGTTACAGAAATAAGAAGTAGATTTGTAATTCTCTGGCAATCGGAGGCATATAATTGCAGTTTCGCAAAATTAATCAACCAACAAACCCCATATCCCGGGATAATGCTTACAAAGTTTGGATACAATTTGTCCACTTGATTTTGCGTTATTCTTGGTACACACACACACACACACACACACACACACACACACACACACACACACACACACACACACACACACACACACACACACACACACACACACATCTCGCTAGATGGGCGATAACAAACTCCATTTGAGACTGGCGTTTTTACTTGTGACACCGATTTAACAGGCCGGCGTCACTTCCCAGTTATACAAACGTCCCTTAACCCCCTCCCTGTCCCTCAAAAGAAGGAAGTTGGACTGTAGGGAAAAGATAATTTGAGTCTGCCGAGCACTGGATTTACGTTCAAATGAGCCTTGGATCACTACAGCAACAACATATTCCATGAGCCTAATTCTCATATTTTACTTTACATATAATTCTGTTTGTAATCCATAATTATAATAATTCAAATAGTTTTTTATGCAAATATTATGATTCGTTAATTCTTGTAGCCTAATTGCTGGGGGTTATAATTACTCAGCCTTCTAATCTTAACATATACTTACAGTTTAAGTGAAGGCTGTGTAATTCTATACCATTTGCAGTTTTAATTTACCAATTATTCACACTGTTGCATCCAAGATTAATACACTTATTATACATACGAGTATATAACACTCCGTAATAATTTAAAAATATTGTTATGACCTTCAGGCTGCTGCCAGTCATGTCAATCAAACAGACAGAATAATGGACAAGACTATTTTCAGGTCAAAAGCATGTGCCTGATTGATAGATTAACTGGGAAGTCTGGTAGTGGATGGATTATCAAGAAATACTAGCATATGAATCCGTCCCCAGCTACACCCCCTACATGTCAACCATCACCCACCTATTTAGCCCCTTGGGTCATGTTCCCTATTAACAAGTTATCCCTCATGGACCTAGAACCTCCCTTGAATCTCTTTTTCCCCCATGGAACCATTTCCTTCATTTAGCCTGTTTTACTTAATGGATCTACCTTTCCTATGAGCCTATTTTACCCCATGGATCCATTTTTCCTGTGGACTTATTTTCTCGTGGAGATACTGTATTTTACATATAAATCTATTTTCCCATAAAACTATTCTCCCCTTGAGGTTATTTTTCCCAATGGATCTATTTTTCGCCATGTACACCCGCTCTCTCTCTCTCTCTCTCTCTCTCTCTCTCTCTCTCTCTCTCTCTCTCTCCAGTATATTTAGCGTCGCTCATAGTGTTATAAAATTTGACGCACTGGACGAGAGATCTGAAAGTAATTTCCTGAGTTAGAGTGCCTGGTTGGTATACCTGATCAGCTGAACCTTAGGTCAGTGTTTATGATGGCATCGGAGGTTTAGCAGCACCGCTTAAGAGGCGATTTGTTTGCTCCTTAATTATCACTCCCTTTTACATTACTTAATTATTTCAGTATTAACATGGCTTTCATAAAAAAAATAAATGAGGATGTTGATATGTAACCTGCAGTATAAATCCTCATCTGAGAAGTATTACGAGAGAATCGTTTATCGTTCGTAATACTTGGGGTATCATGTCATAAGATAATACCAATTGTTTATTATTTCTTCGGCGTTTTGGTTGTCCTGGGTTGATCCTGTATAAGGCATTATTGATTATTGTGAATTGTTCTAGTGGTACATGTAGTTTGGGTAATTGTATTTCATCTCTACTTTCTAACTTGTATATAACTTTAGACCATGTTGAATTAAGTCTTTGTGCTTTCGCGATTTCATCGTGGTTTGGGATGTTTCCTTTGAGGTTTAATGCCGCAACCTGCATTGTTTTCGGGTTCCTGGATTATGCATCAGCTACTAGATTTATTTGACTTTGTATGTAATGAATGTGTACATTGTAGTTTTCGACTGTACATTTCCATCTTGCTCTCCTCCCAGAGAGGAGTTTTTCTTTAAACATACCCAATAGCGGTTTATGGTCGGTGAATAAATATATTTCGTAACCATATACTAAATCTCGAAACTTTTGTGATGCAAAAACCACTGCAAGTGCCTCTAAGTCTTTAGTGCAATAACTTTTCTCTGCACCTTTTATTTGTCTGCTGGCAAATGCAATTGGTTGATTCTGTCTTCTTTCGTCTTCTTGCATCAATACAGCTCCTAATCCTTTAATTGATGCGTCTGTACAAATAATAAATGGTTTTGTGAAATCCGGATATGCCAGACATGGTGCATTTGTAAGTTTATTTTTTAATTTGTTAAATGCTTGTTTTTTGTTCTTCTCCCCATTGGAATATAGCATCTTTTTTGAGTAGCTGGAATAGAGGAAAGGCTATATGAGAGAACTTTTGTATGAATGACCTTTAATACCCTGCTAGACCTAAAAATTGTCTAACTTCGTCTGTCGTAGTGGATTCTGGGAAGTCTCTCACTGCCTGTATTTTGTCATCGGGTGTGAATACCTTCTGCATTTAATTTGTGGCCTAAGAATTTTATTTCCATAAAGCAAAATTTACATTTGAAAAGCTTAATTTTTAAACCAGCATCACCAAACTTTTGTAAGAGTAGGTCTGATTTCTGGAGATGTTCCGTGATATCTTTCGTTGCTACAATTATGTCATCAAGATAAACAAATATTCCTTGTCCTAAAATTCCGGACAATACGTAATTTATAAGACGCTGGAATGTGCCTGGTGCCGTCTGCAATCCCATTGGCATTCTGCTGTACTGATAATGTCTTGTATTTGTGGAAAAGGCAGTGTATTTACGTGACTCCTGATCTAAGGGAATTTGATAATATCCATTAAGCAAATCTATCGTGGAAAATACATTATTTTCTGGTCCAATATTCTGTAGGATGTCACTAAGCAATGGCATGGGAAACGGCCTGGGATTGTGTAATTGTTTAGTTTACGGTAATCTACTACCGCATGCATTTCTCCATTTCGTTTGGGCATGAAGAATAATGGGGCATTCCACGGGGAGACTGATGGCTCAGTAATTCCAAGTTTTAACATTTCATCGACATACTGGTTTGCGAGTGTACATTGAGACTGTGGGACTTGATAGGCAGGTACGAAAATCGGTGGTGTGTCTGGGTGCACGTTAATCTTGTGATTAATCAGATTAGTACACCCTAATTGTTCTCCGGGTAATGCTACGGTGTCCCTATGTTTTTCCAACAGGTTTAACAAATCATTTTCTTCATCAAATTCACCTAAGTGAATTAAATTCTCTTTTATGTTTTCTCTATCCATAGATTTTATCTCACTTGTCACTCCAGCTAAAACTATTTCCATCACGGGGGCGGGACTTTTTTCAATATTAACTATACAAATCCCCTTTTTCAACCGTACTTCCACATTCATGTGATTAATTAGGAATATCTGAGTTTGCCCATGGTCGTTCATCTGACATAATGCGTTTTCTACTGACAATCCTTTTACTTTACATAATTCCTCCAAGATAAGAACAATACTATTTTTTAATTTGCTCTTTATGATAACTTTCATGTAGGAGTTAGGTGGTATAACTAAATCATTGGTGAGATGGGCGTGAAAAACTGATGAGACAGTACCATTACCTGGGTTTCTAGTCCTGGAGGCTGTGGGGAGGGGGGGTGAGTGGATCTATACCCTCATCTGTTTGTGTATGTTTGTTTAAGCATTTAATATTACCAATTCTTTTTAGTTCTGTTTTACTTGTCGGTGAGGACTCTGATGGTATTTCTTTTATGAATTCATTATCAAAGTCTGTTCCATTCGTTTGTGGAAGTGTAGTTATTTTCTCTGTTTTCATGCATTTTAAGCCCTGCAACATATCAACTTTTACTGCTAAGTTATCAACAATATGAAAAATGCAGAAATTGGTCTTGTGGTCTCTGTAAAACCGATGTTTAACCGTATTATACCTTTTACTGCAATTTGTTTGCCATCTACTGTATATAAGTCTAAATCAGATTCTGCCAGAAAAGTTACTTTCTTCTTATTTCTAAAAATTCTATGTATTTCTTCTTGTGTTATTAAGTTCACTGGAGAGCCTGTGTCTAAAAATAAGGAAACGTTTTGATCCTCACATACAGATGGTATCAAGATCACTCACTTCCCAACATGCCTCCTATATGAATTTTAGATTTGCATTTCTTTACGTTTGTTCGTTTTTTGTCGTGACTTGGCCTTCCCCCGATTTGAAAATGGAAACTAATTTCTCTACTGTCTTGCAATTACTGGTCCAATGCCCTTGGCACCGATGATGCCTACAGTATGGATCAAATCCTTGTGTCTTTTGTTTATCTTCTTTTGTTTTGATAAAGCACTCAATCATTGTGTGTCCTGGTTTTGCACAATAATAACATAGAAATGACCTATCTCCCGACTGTGATCTGCGAGATGACTTTCCATATTTAGTGGTGTCTGTGGTACGAGATCTGCTCGGACAGCGCGGAAACTTATGTGACTGCCTGTGGTCAGGTGTTTGAGATCGCTGCCTAGACACGTTTGGTTGTTTGTTCTGTCTGTTTTCGGGTCGCGATCGATTTTGTTCTCTGTTTTGGGTAGTAGTAGCTGTTTTCACAGCTGATACTGTCTCAGGTACTCTCATTCTACTAGAATGTGATTGTGTTTCGGTCACCCCTGCTTTGCTACACTTCATCTCTACCTCGTTCATTTAGTCTAGTAGGCACATACCTGGGGTGTACTGGATCGTCTTGGCAATTTTGGGGGTCCTATCAGGTAATTTACACAAGGCAGCTACATAACCAATGATGTCTACAACAAGGTCTGGCGACATCTTTCCATCTTGTGTTATCCAGTTTGAGTTTTCTAGAGTAGCTGATAATGTTCTTTTAATAGTGGAGACATCAGCAGTTATTTCGCTGAGCACATGATTTGTAGTGTGCTCCCTTACAAGATCTACAATCTTATGTTATTCTGGGATTATACCTGGCAAAAAGTTCATACCTCCAGAAAATTTCTTCAGAAATTCAGTTTTAAACTCATGTCTTAGCTCGGAGAAGCTTATTGGACTTCAACAAATCTCCTGCCGGGCATCTTTCTTGATTGATCCACGAGGAAAATATTGCAATTTTCTCTTTTTCATCAGTTACATGTCTCTTTACGAAGAGTTGTTCACACTAGTCGATCAAAGATATTACATCAATTCGATCTTTTTCTGTGCCTGAGAATTTTAAGGTGGTTTTATCCTCATGATAAAAGTAAACATGAGGCAGGAGAAGTTAAAGATGAATACAGGGGGATGATCTTGATTAATTATCATCAAGGAAAGTCTAAGTTGAGTAGTATGTGCATTACACAGGAACGTAATTTACTAAGTCTCGTCGGACCCCTATTCTTATATCCTCTCTCCACTACCTTTCGCTTCTATGACTAGCCCCTTTCTGACACTGTACTCCTTCCTGACATCTCTAGGAGAGTTTTGTGTCAAGTGCAGAATCCATAGGTATCGGTTCTAGAAGCTTGTGTGTGTCTGTGTGTATGTAGCATTTCCGATGCACTTCTAGCATTCCTTCACTAAAATCTTGCAAGCTCATTTCCCATTCCCACATCTTGCTTGGTGCTCTATCTATCTGTCTGTCTATCTATCCATCATGCCATCTAATATGATTTACATTTGTAATATGGAGTCCTGACAGGTTGTGTGACCAGTTCTGATCTTTTTTGTTACATTTGTGGAAAATTTGTAGTAGAAAAGAAAACAGAGGCAGAGCATAACAGATTTAGTTAAAAAAAAAAAATCCACCTACATTGGAATAAAACTGGGTGGCCAGAACAAAAAGCAGGCGCCTCACAAGTGTCTGCTCTGTTTGTGTTGAGGAACTAAGACAATGGACAAAAGGTAAAAAGAAGACTCTTGCTTTTGGTATTCCAATGATATGGAGGGAACTCAAAAATCATAGTAACGATCGTTATTTTTATTCCTGCAAAATTCAAGGATACAACAAAAGAATCAGAAAGAAACTGTTTATCCTAATCTTCCTTCAGCATTAAGACCTGTATCACATGGACCTGATCTACCATTCCCTAATCCACCTGATAGTCTTGATTATGTAGAAACTCACGCAGAGGAAGAAAGTGCTGAAGTAGACGATGGGGAATTTGTCCTAACGTGTTAAGCAATGAGCCACAGCCAATATCTCAGGATAGACTTAATCATTTAGTAAGAAACCTTGGTCTCTTGCTCACTTGGAATCCCGATGAAAAGATAAATGCTTACTATATCTTGGTACCGAAAAAGAGAATAAGAGTTTGCATCATATTTCAAGAAAGATGGATCCTTAGTTTGTTGCACTGAGGTAAGTGGCCCAGTGAAGAAACTTGGCAGAGATTATAATGCAGAGTAATGGAGACTATTCATAGAATCATCTAATAAAAGCCTGAAAGGGGCATTTCTTCCTAATGGCAATAATTATGCATCAATACCTGTTGCTAATTCTGTGGATTGAGAAGAAACATAGCAGAATTTGGCACATCTTCTTTTGAAAATCAACTACAGTGAACACCGTTGGTTCATATGCGGGGACATGAAAGTTATGTGTATCTAACTTGGTTAGCAGTCAGGATATACAAAATTCCCATGTTTTCTCTGTGAGTGGGACAGCAAAGCCATGGATTTACATCGGGTTCAGAAAGAATGGCCAAATAGAAAAAGATTACAGTTTGGTGCCAAAATAATATCAGGCCTAGCTTGGTAAATCCAGATAAAGTGCTGCTACCACTGCTTCATATTAAGCTTGGATTAATGGAGCAGTTTGTCAAAGCCCTATCAAATGATGGGGCCCGTTTTATGTATTTTTGCCAAAAGTTTCCTGGTTTGTCTGAAGCTAGATTGACATAGGGCGTATTTACTGGACCTGATATTAGAAAACTGATTTCTGATGCAGAATTTGATGGTGCGATGAACGACCTGGCACAAGTGGCTTGAGTATCATTCAAAGAAGTAATTTCTAAGTTATTAAGTAACAATAAGGATCCAAATTACAAGAAACTGTGAGAAACTTGTTGGTAATTTTTAAGGAGTTGGGCTTCAACAAGAGTCTCAAAGTTCATTTTTTGGATTCGCATTTGGAATTTTTCCCCAAAATTTGGAGCGGTGAGTAAAGAAAAGGTTGAAAGATTCCATCAGGCATGAAAAGAAGATATCAGGGACGTTGGAATGTCAGTATGATATCATACTATTGCTGGATGATTCATTTGATATGGTACACCAGAAAAAGTGTGCAAACGACTGGTCATCAAACGAGGTTTTGGAAAAAAAAAAAAAAAAAAAAGAGTGGTTACAAAGACTAGAGAAGTTATATTTGAGTCACGGAATCTAATATACAATAGCAGTAGGCGTGTGTGTGTGTGTGTGTGTGTGTGTGTGTGTTTTGGCCAGCCGAAACTACACATTCAAATCGCACCAAAATTGGCATAAAAAACGCAAAAAATTCGCTGAGGTGAAAAAACCTGGTCCCATCACGTTTGAAAAACTTTTACTATAATTAATGAGCAATCACATTTTGACCATAAAACGCTGCTCCCGAAGCCCGGCATAGGATCTCCGTAGAATTTTTTGCCCACAGGTAGAACTAAAATAAAGTGGGTTCCATTCCCGAAGTTGCAAATAACAAGATCAATTGGTCAGCTGCAAAAAATCCAAGTGACAGTGTTACACTAGAACAACACATAAACGCGAGAGCCCTCCGCAGGAGCAAGTGCGAGGGCCCGAAGGGCCCATGAGCACTTGTATATACTATTGCTTTCTTTATGTATATGATTAAAAAATTACATTGACCAAATATTTTCATTATCAGTTAAGTTACAACAAAACTGTATAGATCATTTGTAATTTATAATGTGGTATATTTTAATAAAGATTCTTTTTCATTTTGTATTAAATGTGATGTGATGAATCATTATAAATGTACTTTTTTTCGTGTTCATGAGTTCAATAAAAAATGACTACCCAGAATTAAAACAATTTTTTATAGACTAAATTTGCAGGCCTGTGTTATTCTATTGCGTGTGCTTATTTTCTCCCGAGGCCCATTTACCCTCCATGGTCTTGTTCTACCCACTGGGCCTATTTTCCCATAGATCTTTTTTTTCCTTGCACCTATTTATCATATGGATGTATTTTCACGCAATGGACCTATTTCCTTCCCGTGGGGAACACTGACAATGCACATAGACCTATTTTTTGTTTGTTTATTTTTCATGGATCAAATTTTCACAAACTTATTTATACTCATTGGTCCTATGTTCCTACTTGGGCTCATTTTGTCAGGCATACATTCCCCACAGACCTATTTTCCCACATGCATTTATTCCTACCACACATAGTTTCACTCCACGAGCCTACTGTACAGTAATTCTCATGGACCCATTTTCCCACTATCGACCCAGCTACCTGCCATCCCTGCCCACACACCCAGCCACCCACACTGACTGCCCACTACTTCACATTACTCCACTCACTCTGCCCACTCACCCACCCACTGGTCACCCACTGTCCCACCAAAAAGACCACACTCACCGTGCCCACCCCACCTTTCCTCCTATCCTCCTACCAACAGACCAAGAACCTCCATCACCAGAATGACTTGCAAGTTTACACACACACACACACACACACACACACACACACACACACACACACACACACACACACACACACACACACACACACACACACACACACACACACACACACAAAACGAGAAAGGTACAGCTGCCTTTTTAATATGCATAGAGGACTGATTAAAGCACAAAATTGCAGCACCTATCCTAACTTTATGGAAGACTTTATGTAAATTAGGAAAAGGGAGTAAATGATATGTTTCTCCAAGTAAGACATTCAGAGACAATAAGAACAGAAATACCAAAGAAACAGCAAAACAAAAGGAAAAAAGAATGGCATCATAAGTCCATCTGCACCCTTAGCCTCCGGGAAGTCACCCATTCACCAATGCATCCACGCACCCACCCACCCTTAAAGCATGGAGAACACGACTGCGGAGCCACATCAGCATACATCGACACCTAATTCTGACATACTCTTAGTTTCCCCTTCATGTTACGGTAACTTAGAATATGATTTCCCTTCGTCATTTCCAATAGAATTTTGTTGATAGCTTTTCCATGCTACTTGGTAACCCTTCCTACTGTTTCAAGCTGTATCAACTGGAGGGTTTAACTTTATTGGATGGGGAGATATTTCATGAATTTTTATCCCTGTCTTCAACTAAGTGAACATTTATTTTTGTTAAAACCTATCCTATAACAGCCTCGATAGGACAGATAGGTTTGCTGCAGTTTACTGTCTTTTGCACTCCTTCATACACCCTGCGTACCCTAGTCGCCACCTGACCTGCCGTTCATCCACCGCTCCATCCACCCCACTCATCCACTCACCACCCAAATAATCACCCAATAACCACCCATCAACAAACCTCTTCCACCCAAATGCCCTCCCACACACTCACCCTACCCACTCAGATACCCATCCACCTTGCCAACTATGCATTTACCGATCCTGCATCCTACCAATAAGTCTACTTCCCCCATTCACCCCACCCACTCACAAAATCTACCCACTCACTCAGCCCACCCTCCCACCTAACCCATCCATAAATCCAAACCACCCACCTTGCTCACTCACCCACCCACCCCATAGACCACACCTACACTACCTACATCATCCTTTGCTCACTCACACCACTCACCTCACCCACGCACTCCACCCACCTACCACCCAACCCCACCCACACACTCCATCCACCTACAACCCCACCTCACCCACACACTCCAGCCACCTACCACCCCACCTCACCCACATACTCCATCCACCTACCACCCCACCCCACCCACACACTCCATCCACCTATCACCCCACCCCACCCACACACTCCATCCACCTACCACCCCACCCCACCCTCCCGCCCACAAAAATCCACGAGCAGTCTTTCACACATGCACAGAGAGAAGGATAGAAGCACGGCAATTTGTATAATGTAGTTAATCATTTTTAGTGGTAGGTGGGGGCGCTCACCATCCACTCACTCGATATATTGCTGCTCTCGGGTGTCTGCCCTTTCCTCTCTTCCATCCTTCTTTCCTCTCCTTCTCTTCTGTCTTTCTATCCTTCATTCTTTCCTTGTCCTTCTGCCTACAGGTGACTTTACACTTCCTCTTCTGTCTTTCTTTCCTTCATTCTTTCCTTTTCCTTCTGCCTGTGGGTGACTCTACACTGAGTGACAAGCCAAATGGTTTCCTGTACACCAGGAAACCATTTACTACGCTGGGTGGTAACCATATAACCAAATTTGGGCACCTGGTGGTTTAGTGGGTAATAATTACACTCCAGTCGGATTGAGCCGGTGAAGGTTTATATCCAAGGGGTGGTTGGAGTTGATTGCTCATGTATTGCCACTCAGGGATGAGTGAGGCTGGTCACTCTCATCTTAAATGTCGAGACCAACTGACTAGCCCCGGGCTCCTACGCTCCTCTTGGGGCAATGTAGGATTGGATGATGGATGGATGGATGGATAATCTTTTTGAAAATGGAGTTAAGAAAACAGATCAGGATAAAGAAAATTATGAAAGGCATATGAGAAGAAAACAAATGAGACCGTTGACAGCAGTACCCACCACTACAAATTTTGTAAGGGGAAAGAATCCATTATTTGTAGAGAAGGGGATTCCACCGTGGCTAAATTGTCCAGGTGAAGGTCTATGTTTGTGCAAAATGTTCGTTTTTCAAGGAAAAAATAAATGATATGGTTCCCCTAGGTCGCCCACCCTGCTGAGGAGAGGCCCTCGGGAATCCCCCTCTTCCGTCCACGATGCGGCCGGAGTGAACACATCTATCGATATCCAGAATGTATTGTTCTTTGGTTAAAATCTATGGTCGTGCATAGCGGCTTTAGACAGGTACTCACGCAGCTTAAAACATGGTCGAAGTGAACTTCTACCAGTATGCAAGTTTTCGTCTACGCAAGTTAATAAATTCGGCCGTACCTAATGACCTTAGCCCTAACATCCTGGGGCCACCACCGCCCCCCCTCCTATGGGCATGACCATCAAAGATCCCATAGGCTTATTATCTGCACTTGAACAATGTTCTATCGGGTGTATTCATGAGAAAGATAAAAAATATAATTATGGCTGTATCAAATGGCTTTGTATGGGAACTCTCTGGGCCGGCCCCCAGTTCTGGTGTAGGACCTATTGGCCCTCCACCAAGCCTGAAATTTGGGCCGGATGAATGCTTACCAGTGTATAAATCTCGTTTTTCCTAACATTCCCCCTCCCCCTTCTGGGCGACTGTAGCCTATTAAAAAAAAAAAATGTACCGTAACTCAGTAAAGGAAGAAGGGAGTGACACAGGGACAGGCAGTATATTAAGCTGCCCTGTGGATGTGTGCCAGAAGAGAGAGAGAGAGAGAGAGAGAGCAGAAAAATGGAGCGAGGAGATAGAAGAGAAACGGAAAGGAGGAATGAGGGAGAGGAAAAATGAAAGGAGAAGCGGTTAGATAAAAAAAAATGAAAGAGTAGGAGGGTGGAGGATGAGGAAGGGATCACGGAGGGAGGGGAAGGGAAGTAAGAGCCAAGGGGGGAGGGAGACAGATAAGGAGAGGAGGGAAGGCGAGGAGCAGAGGTGGGAGATAAAGGTGTGGTCTGGGCGAGGATAATTTAGGAGGAAAGTTGGTAAGACTCATTTGAATCCCACCGCAACACATCTTTTTGCTCCTCCCCTTTCTCCTCTTGCATCCACACTCTCTTATGCCCTCTTTCATTTTTCTCCCTTCTAATTTTTTCTCCTCCACTTTCTCCTCTTGCATCCACATTCTCTTACTCCTTCTTTGATTTCTTCTCCTTCCATGGCTTCTTCACTCCTTGACCTTCTCCTTTTGCATCCACACTTTTAGTTCAGATGTCGACCCGTGCTCTTCGGTATGGATGAAATTTTATCTATGTTCCTGGTATTATGGCACATCTTCATCTGGAATTAGCCGAGTGTCGGGTACCATTCGAGAAAATTTTTTAAGCCCTGTAACAAAATGGTCATCAGCCGATTGATAATCATTTATAGCCTAACTTCTTTATTTCTGGTGATACACAGTCGATGTCTGTGTCTAATTATATGCTTTGAGAGTTAATGAATGCACAGATGATTTTCTTGTAAAAACGTTTTCGTATGACTTTCAATTTTCTTTTTTTTTTTTTTAAATGAGATCGCTATCATAATATCCTATGTATGAATGCATTCTTCTTTTTTGTGTGTGTGTCCAACTCTGGGCCTAGGCATCACAGCCTGCTCCCGAGGCTCAGTAGCCCTCCTGGATATTGAGCGTTGTTATCATATCGTCAGTTGCTGCATGTATATGTCCCCAACTCCATTTTCATGCCTCCATGGCTAGCACTTCGTAACCCAAATTTACGACACACTGAGATCATGAGGCAATCGTGACGCTCTTTTATAAGAGGACCTTTTTCAAACAGCTAGTTACAGTCTCTTCTTTTTCCTTAGTATATGAGAGAATATAATTATAATGTTAATACTTTGTAAAGGTCATGAGTCTGTGAATAAATATTTCACAATAGATCAGGTTACACAAAAAATTAACAATTTTCAAATAACTCAAGCGATAAAAAGAAGCGAAATATTAGTTTAAAGAAAGAGTTGTAACTTTGGAACATATCACCCTGCCACCTAGCAGAACGCAATACTGTGCTAATTTAACACTCTTTGGCAAGTACGAAGCTTTTACTGACCATGTAAAATGTACTAAGCTCTAATCTGATGATGCTTCTTTCCTAAAGAGACTTTGTCTTGTAGATTACTATAATCTGGAGAACGATATACAGTATATACAAAAACTTTATTTGTTATTCGATTATTATCATATTTTCATGACAAATCTATATCATTAAAGCAGTTCTCTCTCTCTCTCTCTCTCTCTCTCTGAAAATTCGTGTGTGTGTGTGTGTGTGTGTGTGTGTGTGTGTGTGTGTGTGTGTGTGTGTGTGTGTGTGTGTGTGTGTGTGTGTGTGTGTGTGTGTGCAATCAGAAACTTGATAATCATCGGCCACGGACACATGTGCCTCGAATATTGTATGAAACACTGCTGCAAACGTCACTTGCACATGCTTACAAACATGTCTGTAGCAGTGTTTGATAAAGTTCGTGTACGAGTACAGTTTACACGGACATATGTGTATAGCAGAGTTTCCCATTATATCAGCAGGAGAGGATCTACTGTTTGCAGGGGCTACAATCCTAGCACCTGTTCTGTGACCCACTCCATGATGTTAATGTGGCCGCCATCACCATCTGTTGTATTCATTTGAGCTGCTAGTCAGCTACATTTATGATCAGTGCACGAAATGTTCACACCAGGAGTACCAACATGTTTCTGAACAAAGCTACGAACGTGCCTGTGACAACGGTGCTTTGAGCATGCACACGAACTTGTTCAAGACAATATTTCAAACATGTCCCAAGCACATGTATCCAGCACGTGCATCCAGGCCAACCTTGTTAGTGTTCCAGGCTTGGTGGCCGAGTGGGTAGGCTGATGGAGGGATGGCTGGGGTGAGTTGGTTAGCTGGTGGTGGACACACTGCATGGGTGGAGTATGTGGATGATTGGATGCGTGGACAGGTGGGATGAGTGTGGCGCTAGGGGTAGGGAACTGGGTGGGGTAAGTGGGTGGAGTGGATGGATGTGGTGGGTGGATGGGATGAGTAGGTGAGATAGGTGAAGTTGGGGTGAGTGGGTGGCGTGAGTGGGTGAGGTGAGTAGGAGGGGTGGAAGAGTGGGTGAGTTGGTGAGTAGGGATGGATGGGGTGGGGTGGTGAAATAGGTGGACGGGTTGAGTGGGTCGGTGGATGTGTGGCTTCCTGGAGGACAAGGCAGAAAACTGGCTTACTACACTGGGTGAGTGGGTGGGTGGGTGGGGGAAAGTAAGTCTGCCAGAGAATAGGTCTGTGGGGTAAATTGGTCCATGATCGAAATACGTCCATGTGGGAAAATTCGTCCATGGGAAATTAAGTCTAAGTAGAGTAAGTAGGTCGATGCAGAAAGTAGGTCCAAGGGGGAAACAGGTCTATAGGGAAGAACTATGTTCATGGGACAAAAAGGTTTATGGGAGAAACAGGTCCATGGGGAAACAGGTCCACGGGGAAATGTCTAGGAAGAAAATAGGTCCACGGAAAAAAGGTTCAATGGAGAAAATGGATCCACATGAAAGTCTGCTCCAAGGAAGAAAGTAGGTTAAGGCAGGAAAATAAATCCATGGAACGAAATTGTGCCCATGAAGGAAAATACCGTAGATAGTGGGGATATGACCCTTGGGGGTGTAGCTGGAGACGGGTTTATGTGCTTGTAATGGTTGAGTTTTGAGGGGTGGTCTGGGTTTGCTGAACACATATTGCTGCTCAGGACTGAATGATTGTTAATTCGTTTCAACCCATTCACTGCGATGACTGAAATTCCTATTTTTTTCTAGTTATTTGTAGTCAAATTAATCAGCTTTAGACATTTTCTGAACTACAGGGGTTAGTTATATTTTTCAATATCTCATTCACTACTGACGTGTTCTATAATGTCGAATACAAGCGTCTGGAGACAATAAGAACTAAAATATACGTCATCGGACAGAACGGGTCAAATGACTATTTTTTTTATGTAAGGAAGGAGGAACCAAAGGCCAGGAGCCCGCAAAACAGTTCCTTCCAAGAAAAAAACAAAAACAAAGGAGAGCCAAATTCAAGCTCCATTCATTTCGAGATGCCTGGACACACTGTGTTTGAAAGACTGGAGATCATAGGAAGTAGGAAATACAAACAGAGGAGACAGTTCCAAAGTTAACCTATTGCATAAATGAAGGACTGGGTATGTAACGGTTAACTCTTGCTTTAGAGAGTTGCACATAAAAGGGATGAGAGTTTATTGCTAGACGAGTGCTACACACCCTTCGTAGAGGTGGAAGGATGCAGGCAGACAGTTCAGAGGAGCAGTGACCATGGAAGTAGGGACAGAAAAGAGACAAAGAGGCAACAGTGCGGCGAAGAGACAGAGGTTGAAGGGAGCCAGTAAGGGCAGGAGAGTAAGGAGACGAAAGGCCTTTGAATCCACCCTGTTAAGAAGAGCTGTATGTGGGGAGTCTACCCACACATGAGAGTTGTACTCTACACAGGGGCGTATAAATCCTGTGTATAAAGTCAACAACTGTGCAGGGATAAAGAAAGTATGGAGTCGGCTTAGCACGCCTAATCTCTTGAAAGCAGATTTTACCCGAGATGTAATATGATCTTTCAGAGATAAATCCCAAGAGAATGAAACCCAAGCATGTTCAAGGATGATGCTGGATTGAGCTGGATATTATGAAACATTAGTGGGTATTCCTGTGGAAGATTTTGTCTGGTTGATAGGTGTAAAAACTGAATCTTTGATGCATTAAAAACAATAAGATTATTTTAACCCCAGTCAGAGATACGAGCCAGGTCAGACATTAGGAGCACCATAGCCTCATTCCTTGTTTGTTGAAGTAACTGCTGGGATGGATGTTGCGGGAACCGAATGGAAAGGTGAAGGGTGGAATCATCAGCGTATGAGTGGACAGAGTTAGATGTACAGCTTAGAAGATCATTGATGAATAAAAGGAAGAGAGTTGGTGATAGAACAGAGCCCTGAGGAACAGCACTGTTGATTGATCTAGAAGAACGATGGCCGTCTACAACAGTGGCTATAGAACGACCAGAAAGGAAGCTAGAGATGAAGGCACAGAAAGGTTAGAAACCGTAAGAGGGCAGTTTGGAAATTAAAGATTTATGCAATACTCGATCGAAAGCCTTTGAGATGTCAAGTGCAATGGCAAAGCTTTCGTCAAAGTTCCAAAAGGAGGATGACCAGGAGTCTGAAAGGTAGGTGAGAAGATCGCCAGTGGAACGTGCCTGACGGAACCCATACTGACGATCAGAAAGAGGGTTGTGATAGGAAAGATGCTTTAAAAATTTTCGGTTAAGGAGAGAATCGCAAGCTTTTGAGACACAGGATGTTAAAGCAATTGGACGATAGTTAGAGGGTTGGGAATGGTCACCCTTCTTCGGGACTGGCTGAATGAGAGCAAACTTCCAACAAGAAGGAAAGAAACAGTATGAAAGACAAAGGCGAAAGAGTTTACCTAGGCAGAGTATAAGCACAGAAGCACAGGTCCTCAGGACAACACTCCATCAGGCCCATATGCCTTGCTAGTATTAAGGCCAGTGATGGCAAAAAATACATGAACTGAAGAAATTTTAATGTCAGCCATGAGGAAGTCAAAGGAGGGAAGTGATAGAGGAACAGCACCGGAATCGTCTGAGGTGGAATTGGAGGAGAAAGTCTGAGTGAAGAGATCTGCTTTATAAGTAGAAGAACTAGCTACAGAACCATCAGAGTAGAAAAGAAGAGGGAAGGATGAGGTAAAATCGTTAGAAAGGTTTTTGGCAAGGTGCCAGAAGGAACAGGAAGAATTCGAGTTGGAGAGTTGAGAGCATTTAGTATGGTTGAATTATTTTTAGCAGAGCGAAGAACAGACTTAGCACGATTCCGGGCAGAAACATAAAAAAGATGTGATTCAGGGGTGAGTTGGCTCTGGTACCTTTTATAGGCCCTCTCCTTGTTGTGGACAGCTTTAGAACAAACGTGATTAAACCAAAGCATTCTTGCATTAGTCAAAGGATACAAGATAGGAATGTATGGTTCCATGGCTGAGAGAATAACCTCCGTAATGCGCAAGGCACACTCAGATGGCTCCCGGCCATGGAAAAGACAATCATTCTAGGGAAAATCAAAGAAGTACTGCCTGAGGGCCTCCCAATCTGCAGCTCCAAAGCGCCGCAGTTGCCGTTTCTCTGGAGGGTCCACAGGCAGTACTGGAGCGATAGGACAGGTTAAGGTAATAAGCTTGTGATCGGAGGAGCCCAACGGAGAGAAAAGATTAACAGTGTAAGCAGAAGGATTAGTTGTAAGAAAGAAGTCAAGTATGTCGGAGCTCTCTCCAAGGCGGTCAGGGATACGGATAAGGTGCTGTACAAGCTGCTCTAGGTCATTATGGATAGAAAAGATGCTGGCTTGTTCATCAGGTGAAGTAGTGAAAGGAGAGGAGAGCCAAAGGTGGTGGTGAACATTGAAATCTCCTAGAATGGAGATTTCAGAGAAAGGAGAAATGGGTGGAATGTGTTCCATCGTAGATGTAAAATAGTCGAAGAATTTTTGATAGTCAGTAGAATTAGGGGATAAGTAAACAATGCAGATATATTCAGTCAGAGAATGACAGGAAAGCCGAAGCCAGAGAGTAGAGAACCCAGAAGAAACAAGATCAGGAAAGGTTATATGCATCTATAGTAATAATAATAATAATAATAATTATTATTATTATTATTATTATTATTATTATTATTATAATTTATTAATCAATCTTGCACCTGGTTCATTAAGTTAAATCTATTTGAACTAAACAGAGAATGTGGCCCAACGCTTTCATATGCGGGATTTACACCACGATTAAAACTTGTTACCCATTTCGCACAGCCGCAGAAAGTAGTATTTGGGGCATCATGTGTCCTGCTACAACTGTGCCCTGACTTGTTGAAATGGAAGAAGTATACCCACATTTGCAATAGTTGCTTTATTGGGTTAGTGTAAAATTTGTGACAAAGTCTCCGGCTCGAACTGTTCTATTTCTTCAATGAGGCAACTTTTCCAAGCCTGAATATATTGGTTCCACTTCAGCACCATACTGTTTGTAGTTCAAAATCGGTAATACGAGCCACATTCTTCATATATACCCTTTTGGTCCAGCGGCGTGATTTTTGTTTTGTTCTTGCTACTTCATGACGACACTCTTCACAATAGGATAAACTTTTCGAACCGGTAGGGTTAGATATGGTTCCCATTAATGCCTACACTACCATTGATGTTCCCAGATTGAATAAATGAATAAATAAATTAATTAATTAATTTAAATTCCGACACTGTATTGAATTTATTATTTATCTCTATGACGGAAAGATCACACCCAGGCATTTATTGTTTTTTACTACCATATGATCTCGCTACATTGTGTTACTTAAGGTGCCATGCAGAGAGAAGCTTATGTTGCCCTTTTGTCACACACTCCCGCTTTGTCAGCTGACGACACACCCGCCTGAAACAACAAAGTTACTAATTCAGGCTTTCGACACACAGGCACAGACTCCGAGTTGTGACGTCTTTGTGCTTCTTTGTGCGGGTCTCTATTAGATTCCCGGCGAGAGGAAGAGCAGCGGAGGGAGAGGCGGTGTTGGCTGGAAGAGGGGTGGCATGCGAGAGTTTGTGTGGCAGTCAACGCGGAGCCATTTTTGCCGTAAAATTCATGAACGAGACCTTTGCAGATTGATTCAAAGTGTTGCGAATGTTTGTAAGTAGAGAAGTCTAAGAAATGAATGTAATAAACTACTTCACTCTAATGACATAATTTGTTTTATTATTGCTGCCAGGAGACGCTTTTGTTCAACGTCTGAACGATACCATGTACTTAATTGTTGCTGGACTCTTCAGACCAAAATGTCCTTCCCATTAGGATCAAAATTCGTCTGGAAACAACGAGAAAACAATAAATTATGAGCCATAGTGTTCAAGATATTAAACGTATCGTTGAAGGCACTCCCATTATCCATTTCAAACTACTCAGCCTAACTGTGCATTCCGTGCCTTCATCCCTCTCAAAATCCATACGTTAATTCGTAATTGCATTAACCTTGTATATTATAGCGATAACGAGGAGAAAAATGAACATGAAAAACACTATCAGATTATACCTGCTATAATTATGAGTATAAATAATAGAGCCATTTTTACGCGTATGTACTTATTAATGCTTAATATTTCATACTGAGCCAAGGCGATGAGAGCTTGAAAAATGAGTTTGTTGTGACCCGTGAAAGATAACGTGCTAATTTCGTAGCTCTGAGTAGAATCTACCCTCGTTGCAAATTCAATTAAAGAGAGATTAAAGAGATTAAAAAGATATCGAGCTACCAGAATCATATGTCAGTTGCCATTAGAAGAATACTAAGTATCTTAAATAACTTTATGATAATGTACAGTAAATAGTAGTAGTTGCTGTGTTAACACAGTGTTCATCTGAATGTGAACCCAGCAGACTGCTGGCTGAAGTGCATTACCTTCTCAGGGGATAGTGAGGGAGCTGAAGGGTGTTTGTAGTGCAGGCAGTGAACCCATTCGGCTACACTGATGCCACCGCAGGAAAGCCCTCCTCTCACGCAAGATGTGATAAATGCATGGACAATACTGTAAACAGAACCACTCACTGTCAAAGAAAAGGGAGAGTGGCTATGTGCTGTCTGCCACGAAAGTATGAGAAATAATTCCATCTTGTGCAGTGTTTATAAGTGGATGCATAAGAGATGTAGTGGCATTAGGGTTAGTCTGCGAAATAATGCTGATTTCATGTGTGCGGTGTGTCGGGGACGGCAGGTGGAGATTGTCAGGCGTGATAGTCTTAATTTTGTTGGTGTGTCTCTTGAGTGTGTGGAAGAGTTTTTTTACTTGGAAGACATGTTATGTGCTGGAGGTGGGGCTGGAGGTGGCTAGAGTGAGGAGCGGTTGGAAGAAGTCCAAGGAGATGTTGCCTCTTCTGACATTAAGGGGGCTTAATTCCCTCCGTGCTAAGGAATCTTTGTTTGTAGCATGTGTTGGAATTGTAATGCTGTATGGCAGTGAGACCTGGGCCGTAAAGGAAAAGGATACCCGCAGGCTCAAACGTACAGAAATGACAATGATTAGGTGGATGAGCAGTGGGTCCTTGAATGAGAGGCTGGGGGGCTAGGTTTACGATGGTAGAGTTAAGAGGAAAGATGGGACTGGAGTGTATTGGTGATGAGATAAGGAGAGGTAGATTGAGCTGGTCTGGGAATATGGAGAAGACGGGGGATAGTAACTTGGTGCAGAAAGTGAGAAGTGTGAATGTTGGGAGTAGGACTGCAGGAGGCAGACAAAAAGAGACCTGGGAAGAGGTCATTGAGTGTGACATCAAGGATATGGGACAGAAAAGAGAGTCTGTCGGAGATCGAGCAGCATGGAGAGCTGCCATTTGGTGACGAAGGCTGACGCAAATATATATATATATATATATATATATATATATATATATATATATATATATATATATACTTTGTTTAAATATAAAAGTGCTAAGATCTTGATAATCGTTACGATTATAATAACTCGATATCCTGTTGTATAAAACAAGTGGATTATATCCATATACGCGAAATGAGAACTCAAAAGACAGAAAAGCAGAAAATACCTGTAAAGTGTACGGTAAAATGGATCACAAAGTCACCTTCGAGGCTTAATCTATCTTTGGCATCTTCGAGACAAGTTCGGTGTAGGGGTCTCTTCCTGGCTGTCAAAAATGAGGTGTAGTTCATGTCATGTGTATCGTTTACACACAACATCCATTCCGTTTTCCTCTTTTCCAATTACAGTATATAGCTCCCACACTGTTCACACCACTCACTTACGCATTTCAATTTTGTCGTTATATCACCTTTCATCAAATATATCTACAGTTCTTATGGAACTTTTTGTACTGCAAGTCAATTTACATTGTATGAAAAGGTATCAAATGGTCCACTAGATATTATCACAGATATCAGGTACAAGCTGACCTTAACAGGACTGAAAAATAAAATTATTCTTTTCCTTCAGTGTAAAGGATAAAGTAAAAGAAAACATTACTTTCGCCACAAGGACTGTAGAGGTATATTAGGCCATTTTCTTCCTCCTAAACGTTTGTTAAGTGCACAAGGCTTTAGACTTCATACTCTTTTTTCATCCCTACATTATTCGTCCAGCATCCAATTTACCCCACCAAAACAGTCGTCATACGTCGATTGGGCATTATATTCCGCACGACAGTTTAGATGAAATGGACAAAAACACTCAATCAAAGCAACTTGAAAAGTGGTCCTTAGCCTTAAGCTAGCAGTAATACTGATATCTGAACATTAATCGTCTTAGTTACCCTTCAATGCCGTATGTAGGACTTATGTTTGAGGAAGAATATAGGGTCTTGATTAGTCAGATAGGGGAGGGGGAGGGGTTGGGGGTGGGAGGTTGTGACGCGACCTTTAAAGTAGATAACTGCATTCTTCCTTTCACCACGCTCAGTATGTCTAGAGGCATATTCACCCATTCAGTTCGAGGCCCTCTTGTATACTTTATTCTTGTTCCACCTAATTTTTTTTAAGCTTAGGGCAAACTTTAAGATTTAGTGGAGTTGGATATGATTTTCATTATTCCTTTCTTAATTATATATCTTTCCCCCAGTTTAATAAAGACACATGAAGGTAACACAAATTAGAAAAAAAAAAAACGATAACGAAGTAACTATTTAACGTGGAAAGGTTGATTTATACAACATTTCACAATGCTAATGCTAATGGAGGGTTTCGTTAGACATCATTATTATTATACATATATACGAGTATTGCAGATTTCACGCTTTCAGTTCTTGGGGCTTATACCTACTCTTTATTTCCTTCCTATATATTCTCGTTCGATCTTATCCACCCCGTCGCTCTGCTTCCCGAACACAAAAATGAATTCATACTCCGATAAGCAAAAATTTTCTTTAACCCGGATTCTGTAACTTTCCAGAAACATGCAAGCCGCTTCTAAGTTATGTTAATTTAGAAGGGGGTAAGCATTAATTAAGAATGAAACTTGTAATCCTTTGCCCCACTGCATTACAAGAGAGAGAGAAAGAGAGAGAGAGAGAGAGAGACAGACAGACAGACAGACAGACAGACAGACAAACAGACAGACAGACAGACAAACAGACAGACAGAGAGACAGACAGACAGATAGACAGACAAGCAGGCAGCTAAACAGATGGATAGGTAGACACACACACACACACACACACACACACACACACACACACACACATACGCAAGCAGACAGACGAAGGGACGGATGGACACAGACAATCAGTTCGACAGACAAACAAACTGCAAAGAGACAGTCAAACAGTCATGGAGACAAAGAAACATATGCAAGGAGCGAACCCTGTAATGCGGTAAAAAAATAAACAAGACAACTAATATTACACAGGGTTCACAAGAAATGCATTGCAGCAAGTTTACCTGGCCTGGTAGCTTGAATTCTCCCAACCCGCCTTCGCTCCAGCCGTGGATTGATATGTCGCGAGGGCCTCATGTCATCAATTCCACCAGCGATCTTCTCATTAGCGGGGCAAATAATTCAACGCTGAGTCCCCCTCTGTACGCCCCAGTCAAGATGAATGGCCCAGGATGATGGTCTGCTGGAATCTCTTGCCGGGATTAATGTTATCGTATGAGAAGACTGATTCTGGCGCGAATGATGTGCAATTTCCAATCACATCTTTGCTAGTTTCTTCAGGACATAGGTCATTTGTTAAATCGTGATGAGGTGACCTAAGCCTCAAACTTTAGAATTTTACTGTCAGTCATTTTCGCTTGGTTCGACTTTCATCTATAAATCGAAAGTAATGACTGACTGTAAGTAATTCGTTTATAAAGCCACAAGCATTTCTGCTGCTGCATCACAGCACTAAATTCTCTTCATAACTCTTTACTTCCTACAGTTGCAGAGAAGGTTGATTTACTCAATACATACATACATATTATACCTACAACAAGAAAGCAGTTTGCGGTTAGATCATTTTCACGAGTAAAAGAATAATGAGAGTTGCCGGATGCCAATTTTCTGGCCGAAAAAGGATTTAGAGAGGGCCCAAAAAGCCCTCAAAACCATAAAAAGAGTGCCTATGGGGACCATGTGGAGGTTCTAGATGTCTGGTGAAAATTACTATATCTACCTACTGATTCAAGAGAGAGAAAGAGTCCCACAGTTTGACATTGTCTGGTGGATGCTGCCGGAACCCAGGCTAGGTAATACACGAGTTATTTAATCCCTCAAAAGCTCAGTAACTCAATCGCCCAGTAACTCAGTGAGTAATGCTTTTCTAGGCCTCCCAGAACATCTTTCCATAAACAATTTTTTTCCGACATTTAATCCCTGACGTCGTTCAGGATGATCACGGGAAAAATACCTCAGGCGAACTTTACTGTGGCCCATCTCCAGTACACTCTTTCCCACGAGTCCAGGTCACCTTCCGTCAGATACTCAGCTATTTGCTATATGAGGCGTTCTGTAACGAAGGGGCGAAGCCGCAACTTTGAGTTATGGCCACTGCTGAACAGGCGAATCCTTCCTCTAGGGACCAGTATAAGCAAGAGCGGCAACAGCAACCATCCATTAAGTTAATTAAATTAAATTAAATTCCACTACATTAATCTTGATAAAGTAAAATAGATTAACACATTCGAAAAATATATTTTCATAGGTATCTATTATCTACTTATATGAAAAAGTTATGTATGTAGGCAGTTATTTACTTGCAGGGGAACCTGAAGGTAGTTTGGAAAAACAAGATGAGATACTTCCGGAAACTTTCCATTCACCCGGTGGAGAACTTTTAAAGAAACACTTTCGTACTTTATTATATTCCATTCGAGCCCAGTGTCCTCAATATAGGACGGAACTGGGAATTTCTAAAGTTAAAAAAGCAGGGAACCCCCGGGTAGGGACCTATGAGCCGTCAGTCGGAGGGCGTTATACTTAACAACCCCCCAGTGCCATGCCCCGCCCAGGAACCCTGGGATCCAATGGGTCAATGACTGGAAATCTATCAGTTTTCTTTAACCTATTCGAGCCCAGTGTCCTCAATATAGGACGGAACTGGGAATTTCTAAAGTTAATAAAGTAGGAAACCCTCGGGTAGGGCCCTATGAGCTTCGCGACTATGAGCCGACAGGCGGAGGGCAGTACGCTTAGCACCCGCCCAGTGCCATGCCCCGTCCAGGAGCCCTGGGATCCAATGGGATGTTGTAAATGTTGCTATTATTAACAAACCTACAAAAAAAGTGAAGCACTTCAAACATCATTGTCTCAGTATTTGTTTCTGGTGTCTTCGTCTGTTCAGAACTTGTTGAATATTCCTGGTCTGTCTGGCAGAACAAGCCCATCAACTGCAGGGAAGCAACTGTCCCTGCAAGGCCGTACTGTGCAGTGAACCGATGTTGACTGCACAGTACGGCGTGGTGCGGGGCAGAGTATGAAGGTTTGGTTCCCGGATGGGGGCAGCATTTGAGTCTCTCTGCCCAGTTTATAGGGCCACCATTGTAGGATCTACAGTACCCTGCTATTTAGTTATATGGTTACTATCCGTCACAAATGGTTTCCTGGGTTCCAGGAAATCATTAGGCTTGTCATTCTGTGTAGAGCCACCTAAAGTTGAAAGAATGATAATATAAAATTACACGAAGGAAGGGAGAACTACGAAGAGAAAAAAATGATATGGGTGAAGGAAGAGATAAAGAAGTAAGCAGCTCTGCGTCAAGTGAGTGGATGATGGTCGCCACCACCTACCAACAGCTGTTTAGCCCTCGGCGTCCCGTCGACGTTCTTTAACGTCCACACGTTTTGTCACTGCCAATCCCGTCGACGAACATAAACGCGAAAAAATTGCAAGGTCCCTAATTTGCACAATTTTCAATTTTCGCGAGTCATTTTTGGTACATATACACGTGACACCTTCCTCAACAAGATGCCAGGCTGGGACAATGCCTTACCCAGCATGACCTCCTCCCCCCCCCCTGCATGCCATTGTCTCAGCAATTCACCTGTTATCAGTGACCTGGCCAGTATAGCCATGTCATGCCACGGTACGATATTCAGGGCCAGAGTGATTCCCCAGTCAATGACAATGTGGAGGACAAACTTTACATAGCATTAGAGGAAGAAACAGATAGAAATGATGATCAGGTAATGTGGCAAAAAAAGGTCAGGTATTAGTGAGTGAAACAATGCTTATAATGCCTATATTACTGCTTGAAAACCAATATACTCTTGTACTACATATAAATTCGTACCAAGTAAATAAATAAATACCGTTTATGAGTGGTGTGAAATAGTTATCCTCCGATAGAACTCGTTTTCTTTGGTGCCAGCCTGATAGAAAACCCAGTAAGGTAACGAGGTACTCCTACATGTAATGAGTATTTTTTAACCTCAGGTGAGCGATTTCTCTATGAATTTTCGATGTTTCTCACCAAAAGCGAAGGTTTGAGCCAAAAAAAAAAAATTTTCCTAAAATGGTCGGGACTGGGGGGAGTCAGTGGTGGAAAAGTGGTCGGGATGGGGCGGGTTAGTAGTAAACGTCGCGTATAAATTTACCATTATCAACTGCCGTTTCTCACTTCTTACTCATTTCTGACACTGGTTTCGAATTTATAAGCGAAATTTATGATGAACGTCCTCTCGATATTATTGTTTTTACAGCAAAGACAAGGATAGTGTAGTTAAGACAGCACAATTTTGTACCCATCTATTCGCCTGACCACTGACGTTTCAAATGAATCCTCACAAGTCCACTATTTGCTTGTGAATGATGGATACGAATATACACAAGAAAACACCAAGGTCGCTGAGACAAGCGGAAAAAAAAGTCTAGGCTGATAACAGAAATCCCCGAATGACATAAGTGCGTCACAACTTACCAGCCCCACCCGTCTAGCCTGCCCTCCCTACAAGGAAATATTTGAATATTTGAGACAAGCTGACAGACTGACAGAAAGAGACAGAGAAAAACAGTTTATGGTATGGGAACAGAGAGAGAGAGAGAGAGAGAGAGAGAGAGAGAGAAAGAGAGAGAGAGAGAGAGAGAGAGAGGGGGGAGAGATTGGACCATTAACCCTGGTAAACATTCGATTTTTTTTTTTTTTCGCTACCACATTCGTGGTCACTATTGTGTACCAATAAAAAAATAAATAAATGGAGTTGTTTTTATTAAACTTACAAGGTATGGACTTAAAATGTACCCTTAACACTACAGTCTGACAGAAAAAAAAAAAAAACTATTGTAATCCTCCAGGGGTAACTAAAGACAATTTTTAAATAATTAAGTAAAGACTATAGGGACGAGTATAATGAATGGATCCCGATGTCCCTTGACCAGTGGACAGTGGGAGTGTGTGGGGGGCAGCAGGCCGACTCCCAGTCTCCTCGCAGAAAAACATCGATTTTGTCCATGCACTAAATGTCTAGCTAGCATTGTAACACATTCGTGGACACTTTTATAGTCCACACCTGTGTTATATGAAAAACCTAGCCAAGGAGCGCGCACCAACTACCTTCACCCGACACAGCGCACCATTTTAGGAAGCTACTGAGAACACCACCCACTCGGGCCACATAGGAAGCAAGGGCCATGTGGCCAAAGTTTGCGTGGGTCACAATAGTGTCCTCTAATGCGTTCCAGGGTTAAGTTAAAGTATCGGAGAGAGAGAGAGAGAGAGAGAGAGAGAGAGAGAGAGAGAGAGAGAGAGAGAGAGAGAGAGAGAGGGGAGGAGGGGGAGGCTTGACCATTAAGTTAAAGTATCGGAGAGAGAGAGAGAGAGAGAGAGAGAGAGAGAGAGAGAGAGAGAGAGAGAGAGAGAGAGAGAGAGAGAGAGAGAGAGAGAGAGAGAGAGAGAGAGAGAGAGGCGCTGTTTCAGAGGATTAATTTTCACCTAAATACCTCTCAGTGAAAATGAATACATTGTCTAACAGAATGGCTGCAGAACTTAAAATCAGTTAATAATCCAGAGTCTGCTTCACACGGCAAATATCATACATCACCCTCGGGACCCTAGCATGGGAATTTAGCAGGTGTCATTATTATTATTATTATTATTATTGGTGTTGTTGTTGTTGTTGTTTTTATTATTATTATTATTATTATTATTATTAATATTATGATTATTAGTGCTCGTCCATCCGTCCATTTAAAATTTTGTCTGCGAATGAGCAAATGAGTTATATTTGCTTCTGCAGGACGGACGGGAAAAATGACAGTGTGGAAACTTTCCCTGTATCTTGCTCTGCGGGTAAATCAGAATCTGGGTTACGAGAGGACTGATCATACGGTTGTTGGTGAGTCTGGGGGTTTGCCGCCTCTCTCTGTCTGTCTGTCTGTCTGTCTCCCTCTCTTTCATTCACACACACACACACACACACACACACACACACACACACACACACACACACACACACACACGCATAAGATAGGAAAACACACACGAGTTAGCTGTAATCCTCTATAACTAGGAAAATACTCGTAAACCTAAGCACACACACACACACACACACACACACACACACACACACACACACACTGTCCTCCCATTACCCTGCCAGCACCTCGTCTCAGCTCCCACTTGGAACTCTCCTTCTGTAGTCTATGGAGGTGATGACTGAAGTGTGATTTCAAGTGTCCCTGAACATTTTTCCGGAGCCTGCATTCTCCTCTCATTCATTTTCTCGCCGCCACTCTGTCCTCTTCACCGTGCCTGTCCTACGGGTTGCCAACACCACTACCGAATCCACTGCATCATCATCATCTCTCTCTCTCTCTCTCTCTCTCTCTCTCTCTCTCACACACACACACACATACACACACACACACACACACTTCGATTTGACCAATATGATTTAAAATCTTATTCTCTGCAACTCTCACTCTTACTCCTCAATCACCTACGCGTCCTTTACAAAGCTCACAATTTCTTCATACAGTAGACATCATTTATCGCATTTACATTAGTTTCCTCACTGATTTTTATTCATTTCTTGCCCTTAACTGATTTCCTCTACCATCCTCACTTTTCTCCTTATTACTATTCCACATCTCTTTCATTGTTCTCACCCTTCACTTTCCCCACACCAGTGTATTTTTATATATATCTATTGCCACACGCCTCAGTCTCGTAATGGGTGACCAAAAACAAATGGCCTCCATTTCGCCCTGTCCTCTGCCACTTTGCTGTTCCCTCCACCTCACTTTCCCCTCCCTCATATCTCCACTCTATCCCTCCATCTCATCCTCGATCTCCCCCTCCTCCTCTCCCCCTCAATTTCATTCACATACACTCTTCTAGTCAGTCTTTCATTCTCCATTATTTCCACATGGCCAGACTAAGAAAAAGTGTTTGTCTTAACACTTTCAATCACGTTCACGTCATCACCACAACTTTCCTTCACCCCCTCATTTGTATGTATGTTTATCCATGAGACTCCACATGCTCCTCTCAGATAACCCATTTCCACTGTTGTCACCCATGACTTGTGTCCTTCCAGCAGGATCCAAGCTTCAGTGTTATACATCTGAGTGGGGATCACAATATTGTCATGCAGCTACTTCTTTACTTCTGTGTTCAATTCCCTATTCCTTATCACTGATTTCAGTGAACCAGTAACCTTTCTACCATGCTCTACCCTTTCAAACACTTCCTATTTAAACTTCCATCCTTACTCATCAAACTACCTAGCAAATGTATTCACATTCTCCAATTTCTCACCAACCAGCCTCACTATGCATGTTGTGATTTCTTTTCTCTTCCTCTTCACTTCCCCCATTCCCTTCATTTCCTTTACCTCATCTTTCTTGGTTTCCCTTTACTTCCCCCATCGCTTCACATCCCCTATCCCATCACTTCTCCCATCCCTTTCACATCCCATCACTTTCGTAACTCCCTTCAAATCCCCCACCCTATCACCTCTCTCATCCAACCACTTCCCAATCCTCCATCGCTTCCCCTACCCCCCACCACCGCCATTATCCCATCATTTTCTCATTTCTTTCAGTTCCCCTATCCCATCTTTTCCCAAACCCTATTCACATCCTCTATTCCATCACTTACCCTACCCTTTTCATTTCCCAAACATCATCAATTCCTCTGCCCACTTCACCCCCCTTTACTTCACCTACCCCACCACTTCCCCATCCCCTTCACTTCTTTCAACTTCTCCTACCCCATCACTTCTCCCAACACCATCACTTCCCATCCACCATCTCTTCCCTGACCCCATCACCTCACCCACCTCATTCACACACCCCTCTTCACTTCGCCCACCCGTACTGCTTGCATTCATCACCCCTCTCACTCATCCACAAAACTTCCCCATTATCTGTCCGTTATTCCTTCTATAGCTTCCCAACTCTTCGATCATCTCTACTCTATTTGTCACCACTTTCCCCACACCACTGAGGGAAAAGAAAGAAGGAAAGAAAGAAGCAGCTCGTACTGAAAATAAAACTTCTTACGACTGACGCTGCAAGATAGACTCATGCTGTGTGTGTGTGTGTGTGTGTGTGTGTGTGTGTAATTCACCGGGTCGGTCAGGATCACTTGATGGTCGTGATCGTCAGCTTTTACCCTCCCAGAAGGGAGCTGAGAGCTCATATAGTCCGATCTAAGGGCAAGGCTGTGACCTTCACACACCCACACACTCGTCCCCTTGCTCAAGGGGGACAGTAACCACCCACTTCGTCAGTGAAACTTTTCGCAACCTGAGCGAGGCGCGAACTCCCGTCTACCAGATGGCAAGCGAGAACGTTACCACTGCACCAGCGAGCGGTGTGTGTGTGTGTGTGTGTGTGTGTGTGTGTGTGTGTGTGTGTGTGTGTGTGTGTGTGTGTGTGTGTGTGTGTGTGTGTGTGTGTGTGTGTGTGTGTGTGTGTGTGTGTGTGTGTGTGTGTGTGTGTGTGTGTGTGTGTGTGTGTGTGTGTGTGTGTGTGTGTGTGTGTCCCCTGGTTAGGTCATCTCCCTCCAATATCACCACGCCTGGTTAAATCACCATTCCAACTACCCCTCCGGAGACTGAACGAAGGGCTAAAGTACATGCTTGATCATAGAAGGTAGTTATTCATGTGCATTAACATCATGCTTCTCATAGCTACGTGTAAATAGTGCATATTCGCTGCATTTACTTCTTTAACTCGTATTTTCGCTGGCAAGAGATACTAAGTACCAACTCGTTTCTCAGTTTATTATGCCTTTTCATTTTAGTATTCCTTGTATACTGCCATATATCTTTCAGTGGTTGAAAAAGTTTATATAAGGAACATAAGAGTGAATTATGAAGTAGAAATACGAAAAAAAAATCACTGAGGTGCTATGAAATCCCCCAAACAACGAGAATGCGGCTTCTTGGCCATAATGTTGTATGAAGGGTGTAGGTGGCGTTTTTTTAATGTGGCTCCTTTATTGCAGGAAGATAACTAAAAATTTTATTGACATTGTCAGTGTTGCCGACTATAACAAGATCTTGAAAAGTAAAAAGAAAACGATTGAAAGCAGATACTGAAACGCTGCAAGGCTCATTCCACGCAGGGCGCTTTTCTGCTTAAGAGAGACCTTTCGAAAAAGGAGACATTAGATAAACCTTCTCTGGGTATACAGAGATAAGAAGGGGGCACCCATGAGCAGAAATTGGTGCTCGTGAGTATACATCGCTGGAATTCTTAAAGTAATTGGCTTTACTCTAGGGGTTTTTCACTAAAGTTCTGAATATGTTGCTGAAAGAGCCAAAAACATGTCGAATCAAGCACAAAATTTGAGCCAAGTGTGTGACTCGCAGTACTCTGACATGAGAATCCAAATCCCCTAAAATTATTATATGCACATTCTGAAATAAGGCGGTTCATTCCAAAGCGTCTGTTAGTATCAGACATAGGGGATGGTTCATTTCTGTTCGCCAAAGTACTTCAGCAACATTAGTAATCTTGCAGTGCTCCAACATATTTTTGTAAATATGGAACTTTTATACCTTACAATCAATAGTTGCAGTGGTTGGCCCTACATAACGAAACCAAACTGTATTATGCAAGGTAAACTGGCAGACAAAATTTAGCGACGAAAAAGACAGGGTGGGGGGGAGGCTTACAGTTTTAGGTGGAAAACTGTTTTCTCTCCTTCAAAACGTTATTGCTTCACTCATATATTTTCCCATGGTGTTATTTCCACCTACTTGACCTATTTCCCTCAGCACTAATGTTTTTCCCAATAGATCTATTTTTTTCCAAATGAATCTTCTATCCACGTGGACCCATTTCTCCTATGGATGTTTTTCTCCCCATGAGAGTTGTTCTCTGTGGACCTATAATTCTCAACAACGATCTATTTACTCAGTTACATATTTTCTCTCTACGGACCCATTTCCCCTCCATGCTTATTTCCTCCATGGACCTATTTTCCTTTCTTATACCTATATTCTCCATGGACCTATTCGTCCTCACTGGTCTATTCAACTCCCCATATGAACACGCTGCATGCCCATACGGACCTATTTCATCTATGGATCTTATTTTTTTTTTCCCCACTGGACCAATGGATCCACATGAGCCAATTTCCTCAAAGGACATATTCCTCCATGGACCTATTTTCCCACATGGACCTACTCAATTCTTGGAACTATTTATCCCAGGTACCTGCTCTACTCCCCACTGGACCTACCACCCCACATATTGTACTTACACAATCACCCAATATGCGTAGTAAGTCATGTCATCTGGGAAGCCACACATCGACCCACCCATAAAGCAAAGTCACCCATAAAGCCAACCCAGCCACCCACTCACCCACCCATGCCACCCTGCCCCCTTAGATCACCCACACCTCCCCGCCTGCCCATGCACCCATCCCACTCATTCTACCCACCCCATCTGCACACTCACCTGCTAGTCTTCCCAACCATCCACCAACTAGCCATTAACACCAACTATGACCACCCATCCTCCCCAGCCTACTTACTCCAACCAATCTGCCAGTCCACTAAGTCATCCGTCCACCAAGCCACTCGTCCACCCATCCATCTACCAACCTACCAACTCGGCGAAAAAGGTCCACCAACCTCTTGACCTGCAAATTTACACTTACAGAGAGAGAGAGAGAGAGAGAGAGAGCACAGTTTTTTTTTTTTCTTTTCCAGATAGAGGAAGAACTTTTAGGGAGAGAAATGTTTATTCCAAATTTGATGCGAAGTGCTAAATTAAAATAACCTACTTACAACTTGAAAGTTGCAAACTTTTCTTTCTTGTTAATTTTCTCCTCTTACCAGTTTCTTGTACAGTATTGAATCTGTTCTTAGCTTGGAAAAAAAAATAAACGATAGTAAAACCTAATGTGATGAGGAGGAGCACTGTTGCAAAGAAGATAATAAATAATAAATTAAGCTTAGAAATGATGTAAGATATATTTTGAGAGGTTAATTTCCTTCGTAAGTTATAGTTGGATAATAATGATATTAGCCTCAGCTTTGTTCGAGATATCATTCCAAGACGATAGTACAACACAGTGCATGATAGGCGTGAACAGCATGGCTTCTCTCTGTGCATGCAGACACTCATGTGTATTCAAGCTTGCAAGTCATCCTGCCAGTGGAACGTTATGGCTGATTGGACAGTTTGGTGGGCGGATGGGTGGAGTGGGTTGGTAGGTGAATGAGGGGTGGACAGGTAGGATGAATTGAGTGAGTAGGGTAAGTGGACTAGATGGAGTGGACACGGTGAGTGGATGGACTTTCATGGGTTTATAGGATAGGTGGGCAAAGTGGGTGGGTTGACAAAGTGGGTAAGTGGGTGATCTGGTGAATGGAGTGGGTGGATGGGCCATATGGATTGAGTGGGTGGGTGGGACATATATATAGACAGTGCGGATGGGGGGGGTGAGAAGGGGGGGGCAGATGGATGGAGGGGTTAGTCAGAGTGTGTAGGCTTCATGGGTGGCTGGGTAGAGTGGATAGGTAGGTGAACTTTGCGAGTAATTGCGTGGATGTGTAGCTTTTGGGAGGACAAGTATGAAGAATGGCTTATTACATGGGGTGAGTGGGTAGGTATGTGCATTAGTGGGTGAGGAGGAAGATAGAGAAAAATAGATCCATTGGGGAATAAGTCCATGCACTAAATAGGTCCAAGGCTTGAATATGTCCATGTAGGAAAATGCTTCTATGCAGAATACATTCTTTGGGGAAAATGGTCTAAGGGGAGGCATAGGTCCAACGGGTAAAAAATATCCATGGGGAAATAGACCCTTACATTCAGGGAGAAAATAACTCTGTGTGTGAATCTGGCGTTTCCTCATGCTGAGAAAACACATCCACGAGGGAAAATTGATGCTTGGAGAAATTAGGTACATGGGTGGAAAATAAGTCCTTGGAAACAATAAGTCTACAAGGAAACTTAGCCACTGGAGGGAAAACTGGTCCAAGGTGGGAAAGTAACTCCATAGATGGAAAATACGTCCATGGGGAAAGCAGGTTCATGGGAAAAGTAGATCCAGTGGTAAAGTAAGTCTATGGTAAAAACAGGTTCAAGGTACAGTATAATTAAAGGTCATGGAAGAAGTAAATCTATGGGTAAAATTGACTCATGAATGAAATAGGGTAACTGGGGAAAATAGGCATTTAAGTGAAAAGAGATGCATTTCATTTCGCTTATGAAGACTCCAACATCCTTGCCTGCATCGACCTTGGCCACCTAATGACATCAATACATGCTGATCAGTCTTTAGAAGCCTGTCTCTTCAATTCCTTATCTTTGAAGTCCTTTTATGACCTCGTCCTAAGTCTTTTTGGCTTGTCTCTTGCAATTCTACCCTCAACATTCGCACCTCTCCCCTCCATGGGTGTAAAACAGGTTCATAGGAAAAAAAAAATTGCACCCTAAAGGAAAATGGCTCCAACGGGTAAAAGTAAGTCCATGGGGGAACCCTAAGAGGTGTAGCAAGACACGGGCTTTTGTGCTGGTACTTACACCCTAACGTACATTTGATGACAATGGTCTTTATAAATGAGGTGTTACGGAACACCTGACTGACTGTTATAGCAGTTTTCGCTTTTCCTTCCATGGTTTGAAGCGACCGCCAATTTCTTTTGCTACAAATGGCATTCTCCAGTGTAGTGGAGGGGAGCAGATAGCATTGGCAGTCTACCATGCGCGTGGAAGGATTTGGAACGATGATTTATCATTCCATATCGACTGTTTCGCTCGCCGCCACTGCTGCCTACCTGACTCTTGCCACGTCCACCTCTGCCAAGCAGAAGGGACTGAATGAAAGTAAAATAGGGAGGGACCTGGAAGTGACACTGTCTTCAGTGTTGAATGGGGATGCGACACCTGGAGAGAGAAGTTATTCATGAAGAGTGACATGTCCAAGCTGCCCTCCCGTACCTCCTATAGCACCGTACCAACACTTCAAAAAGACCCTGATTATTTCTTGAACCAGAGGACATCCCCTCCTTTCCAGTGACTTGAGAGAGTCTGAAGACGAGGTTAGGGTGGTCAACCTTCTTTGCAGCACCGGCACCTCACCACTGTTTCACCATCACCCACATTACCATAGTCTGGTACTCAGGGATTCATTGCCCCAGCCTAGTACTTCATGGGAGATTTGATATCAGCCTGAGCGCTTTTTCCAGCACCACACGGATATAAGGTACAGTCATAATTGGATGTCAATTTATCATGGGTTCAGTAAGGATACATTGGGGACCATGGCCCATGTAACCTATATAAAAAAAAAAAAAAAAAAAAAAAAAAAAAAAAAAAATCAGCCACCCACCTGAAATTTATCATGGGCCAATCTGAGTCATCACCAAGGGTGCTCCCAAAGACTGGAGGACAGCTGGAGGGCCTGGATGGTCACACCATGTCGTCAGAAGAGGATGAGTGATGGAGACAGTGAAGTGGTGAGGCCGAGGGAGAGAGTAGCAGTGTAGCGGTTGGAGAGCAATGCAATGAGGAAGCAGGGGGTGATGCAGTGAGGTGGCAGGAGAGCGATGAGATGTTTTACAAGTCACAGAGTTTCAGTATCACACACAAAAAAATAGCTCTCCACTCAATATCGTGCACTGCACTAATTGTCGCAACTTGCACTGTTAATTTGTGATAGGAGTGGTGTTTCCATGCATATGTAAACACTGAGTGGCCATCCTTGCTCAAACGTATAACTGTTGACTTGCACAGAATGAATTAGCACTGAATCATAATAGGGGACCATCACAAAAACCATATGAACGATTTTCACCACTGTTAGCCTGAAACTGGGTATAAGTTTCGCATCAATCATTATTGCAATCAATTGCATACCAGATGATCATATACCAAGTCGTGACAGTACTAGGTATTGGTGTATGGGGAAGTGTATATAGCTAAAGTCTGTATTATACGTGAGTAGGAAGAATGAGGAAGTCCAGCAGGGCATGAGGGAGTGAGGAAGAGGCAGCCCCACCTTGCCCAGGCTGCCGGACTTGAATGAGCAGCAAACCCTAGCCATAGGCTTGTGTCCTCATCGGGATGCAGCCTCGCCGCTATTCCAAAAGTGACCTCTCTTCTTCACCTCTGCACTCTACAACCCACTGAACTAGACACCTGGGGATACTTGCATTAGAGAGACGAAGGATTAGACAGTATTTTAGTCTTCTATTGAATGTTCTTCATGCTGTAGTTGCTGAGATATGATAGTTTGAAAGCAATAAAATTTTGATGTCCCTGGGTACAGCAAGCAGCATGCCAGATTCAATGCCAGGCTTTAGGGGTTAAAAAAATGCCTCGAGTATTATGCTGAATAAGGTTCCACCGTGTACACGAAACCATAGCAAAGTCGACGTTATAAAAAAAAAAATTCTCAAACTATCCCTTTCAATCCGAAAACTTTGTTTTTTGTTCTTCTTGACTTTACATCATTTTATTGCACCTTATGAAAGATATATCGTATTGAAGCGATTCACAAAGACTATATATAACTCTTGAAGTTTGAGAAGTTTCACATAAAGAAACAAAATATGTCTCGATACAACAAGAACAAACTAAGCAAGAAAAAGAAGTCAAAATGTAATACTCGAATCCTGCAGGAGAGCAGAATATTTAACTTTGCCAAGCGACCATGGCTTAAAACCGAGCGTTCCTCAAATCAGACTTTAACTTTGCCAGACCATCAACTTTTCTAGGAAGTTTGGTCCAAAGCGGACCTAAGCTGTTTCAGGTGGCCTTTCCTAGTGACCTTGATATGTGATTCTTGTTCTCACTATCAAAACTCATCTTACGTAGACCGTCAATATTTTCAAAAGTCTGGTTGAAATCTAATCAATTTTCAGGTTTATAAGGTCAAACATTGGAGCTTCACCTATGGCCACGAGTTTTTGACTGATTATTCTTAAAATCGAATCACTTCATCCTAGCCTTACCCACAACTCATCTGCAAAGTTTAGTGTAAATCGAATTAAAACTTTTCAAGTTGGTCTCGCAGTATGACTGTGATATATATATATATATATATATATATATATATATATATATATATATATATATATATATATATATATATATATATCCCTTGGAAAGACCATCAACTACTCCACCAAGTTGCTCCCAACTAAATTAAAACTTTCTAAAATACTTTCTTCACACACTAACTGAAAAAAATCACACACACACTTGGTAAATCATTTCACCAGCCACAACCTAGTTACAGGAAGACATCATCTGACTCAGTGGATTCAGAATCATTGTCTGATTAACGTTGGAGTAATATTTCTTCCTCACCAGCTCATTTTGCATAATATACTTTAGCCTATTATATCCTAGCATATTATCAAATACCCGCGATATCGACTCCTTATGCATAAGTACACAGTCAGTCGGTTTTTAGGATTAAGAGACAAAATTGATAGCGTAGGGATAGGTGTTACGTATTTCCTAAGCCAGAGAGAATATGGCATTTAATACCATAAGGCAAATATAAGGAAAACATTGCCAAGTGTTCTGAGTGTTTGGAGCTGCAGTCGTAGTACAGGCAGGCCGTGCATATCGATTTGATCCCCTAGAGGTGGGTTGAGGTTACTCAGTCATGCAATGCTTTCAATGGAGGTACGCTGGTCATTTAAACGTACTGGACTACAGTAGCCTAGCCTCGCGTCTACGCATCTTTATCAGCCACAATTGCGAAGGTGTTACTGTATTGTTTTCAGTTTGTCTTTGTGTGTGTGTGTGTGTGTGTGTGTGTGTGTGTGTGTGTGTGTGTGTGTGTGTGTGTGTGTGTGTGTGTGTGTGTGTGTGTGTGTGTGTTTGCACGATAACTTCGCAACGGCTCAAGATATCATCACAAAATTTTACTGGTGTGTAGTAGGGAAAACAAACGATCACGGGTTCAAAATTGGTGAAAGTAGGTCTAGGTCTGTCTGTCTGTTTCCACGATAACTTCGCTACCGCTCAAGATATTATCAAAAAAATTTACAGGTGTGTAATAAGGATGAAAATCTCCTACGAGTTCGAAATTGGTGAAAATAGGCCAAGGTCAAGGTTATACTCCAAGCCGCGTTAGATAAGTATCGGCACGAGGATGGTGTGATTCCCCCCATGGGAGGTCCTCTAGTTTTATTTTTTACACGTAGTTTCTTTTAGTACACTTAATTCGCCTTCGTCTCCCTTCTCCACAACACCACAGTGCTTTGCGCGTGTGACGTCAAGCTAAAGGGGCCTGTTCAACCCACAGGCTTTTCTCTCACCTCACTTTCCTCCATGGTCTCTCTAGCCCTGCTAACTGATTCACCCTCCCGCCATCCTTACCCCCATAACTTATCCAGCATCAGTCCTGACCCCAACACCATCCCGACTCTCTCATTTCCCCATTCCCCCTGTTATTGCCACATCCTTCCCCCCTTCCCTGTCATAATTCTACAACTCCTCTCATACCTCAGACCAACCCTCCTCCTCAGCCCATTACTTCTTTAACCCCTATCATCCTCTTACCCCAACACAAACCACCCTATCCCCTCATAACCTTATAGCTTAATCTACCATCTCCTGACTCCACATTAAACCCCCTTCTCCACATTAATTTCTCGAACCTCTCTTCTAAACCCTCACCATGTCCCCTGCCCATATACTCCATAGCCCCTCCAACCCCTCTCTTAACTCTACACCAAACTTTCCCCCCACCCACCTTCCCCATTGCTGCCCCAGTCTCTCTCTTACCCTTGCACCATTTTCCTCTTTCCCCCTATACCTACATGACCGGACCAACATGAACGTACGACCAGAAGACAGTGGAATGCTGTTCTCTTCACTGATGAATGTCGTGTCTTTGTGCATCACTCTGACGGACATCTGCATGTTTGGAGACGATGTAATGAACATTATGGTAACTTGTGTGAGACAGAGTAATCGATGGGGTGGGCCCAGCATCATGGAATGGGCAGGCATTTCAGCCGACTATAAAACACCTCTGGTGATCATCGAAAGCAACCTGACGGTTTGAGGATGCGTCGACAATGTTCTCAGGCCCCATGTGATCCCGTGTCCATACGACCATCCAAGTGTAACAGCGTTGCAACAAGGTTATGCTAGTCAAAATGCTGTTCGTGTCACAGCTGAGTTTCTACAGGCTGAGAATGTCAATATAATGCTATGGGCTGCCTTCTCACCTGATATAAACCCAATTGAACATATGTGAGATTATCTTGAAAGGCACCTATCGCTGCATGACCCCAAACCACAAAACTGATGACAATTGATCCAGGCAATGCAAGAAGAGTGGGAGAGACTTTCACAGCACACAGTAAGTGAACTGGTGTCCAGTATTAGGCTTAGAATGATACATCTTACATGGCTGCAAATGGTGACCACACCCCATACCGACTGACACACGTAGTGTGGATTTGCCAGTCTAGGGGTTCAAATCACAGATGCACTGATGACTTTATGTAATGAATTTCTTGCCCTTGTAGTCTGTCGTAAACTTATAGGGGATATTAATGAACTCACTGTGTGAACCACAATTAGATGTGTCGAACTTTACATACAATAAACCACAGGTAGCCGATTGGTGCGTTTTCATAGACTCACAGTACAATGTATATATTTCGTGTACAAAACTGCCAGGATGAGAGCACAGGCAAGCAAGCGAAAGGACGTAATACCATCATCTGCTTTACATGTCCGGCGTGGGCTCTATCCGTGGACTCGGGGCACATCCATGAAGAGATAACTGCACTACTACCGAACCACTGCAGTTACGCTTACAGTATAACATGTAAAATAACTCGACAAGCAAAGATGCTTGAAATCCTAAGATGAAGAGAACAATCCTTTATGACAATAGGGGGAAGGGAAAGAGAGGCACGTAAATAAGATTCATGGTGGTCGCTTAATTTACTGAAACATTCCTCGCCTCACTCCATTTCCTTCATCTCACATTTCACTAGCTTTCCTTGTATGCTGATTCACCACCAAGCACACACAAAATATAACATGCAAATAAAGGGTGGGGATTTTAAATAACAAAATGCCTCATTGGACACTAAGAAAAAATAAGCCTAGCTATTAGATTGTGACCAAGAGCATAACACTTCCACTAACGAGTTGCCACTATCTTCCTGTGAGCTTATGTTTGGCCTGGCTTGCCTTTCAGACTGTCAAGCACGATGCGTCTGATAATAAGCGCTGTAGAGGATGAGGAGCGAAAGATGGCAATTGTTAAGAAAATATACCATTGTAAAGTTACTTAGTCTGGCAGTCTCCAGATAAAAACTATTTAACCTAACCTTGTTAAGTCAGATTTTGACCTATCCCTGCGGCCTTGTCCTTTGATCTAAATAGGTTTACTCCTTGGCTGCTCCTTAACACTTCCACTATGCTTGGTTGAAATCAGATAATTTTGTTTTAGTTATTTTGTTTACACCCACACATTCCCCCCCTCCCCCCACACACTCACACGAGTGCGCGCCCGCCGAATAAAACACAAACCCCGCTCTCGGTCCGCGAGAGCTGCTATAAACAAGGCCTAAAGAATACTTGGCTATAAAGATAGTAGACGTCATCTTCCTGTAAGAGTTCATTCCCTTTCTGTTCTTTCCTGTCTTTATCCTTCTCTGTTTTCCGATCTCGCACACTGTTTCTCACCACATTTTTCTCTCTTTCCCGCCCACTACTCTCCAGTCCCACACTTGAGGCCGTATTCTAGGTGGAGTAGAGGATTCTGAGAACTTCTTCAACGATGATTATCCATACTATACTTTTTGTTCTGTTTTACTTTACTGAGGTAATCTACAGTATGTCGACAGTGAAAATATAAGATTAATATGATGGAGAATAACAAGTAATCTGAGTGAATTATAAACAGCTGAGAAAAACGTGTTAAGAAACGTCTCTCTGCATTCACAATTTTTTTTCTTTCTTTCCTTTTCCCCTCCTCCTCAGTCTCATAAGCTTATTCCCGTTTTGACTCTTCATTAATAAGTGTCTCCCTCTTTCTTTACTATCCAGTCTGACACGATTACTAAGTTTTCGTTCCTTTATTTCATTCCTTTTTTTCCTCCACCCCTCTCATATTTTGGACACTTATTTCACACTGATCATATCTTCCTTTACTTTCCCTTATAATCTTTTCAATCACCCCCCCCACCCCCCACACAGACACTTTCTCTTCTTTTTCTCTTCATTTCCTCTTTCCACTACTCCCATATGGGGCATAATTTAAACCTTTCATCCCCACATGCTTCCTTTTTTCCCGTTCCACTCATTTTCCGTCTCACATACTTATTTTCCTTTAGTCTCTTCATTTCTTTCCTACTCCTTCTTCCCTCTTCCAGTAGTACGTACTTAATCTTTCTGTTCCTTATATTTTTTTTTTATCCCGCCGTTCGCTCCTCTTCCGTTTAACATATTTATTGTATCTATTCCTTCATTTTTATACTCTTCCACTCTTCCACAGTCGAATCCACCTATTTAGCTTCTCACTTTCTTCTTTCTACTTCCTTTCCATCATAAACAATAAATCCGCTTTCTTTCCCCTTCCACTCCTCCCTTGTCCCATGTATGTATTCCCTTTTCCATCTCCTTGTTCTTTTCTTTCTTCCTCCTGTGTTCTGCAGTCTTTCATTTCCCCACGGCCCTTCTTTAGTTTCGCTTTGCTATCCCTTTTCTCTCGCCTCTTCCTCTCTTCCTCCTCCTTCAACTCTTTTCCCAGTCTAAAGTACTTACTCCTCTATCATGATTTCACACCTATCATCTTTTCCCCTCAGTTCCTCTTAATCTAGCATATTTTTCCTCATTTCATCTCTTTATTTCTTAAGTCTTACTCTTCCACTTATCCCTCCACTCCTTTCTTCTTTCTTCCTCTACCACAACTCTTCTCCCCACCCTCCTGCCTCACCCTTTCTCTTCATCCTCCTCCATCCCCTCTACCAGTCCTCCCTCTTCCCCTCTCCCCACCTTTCCTCTCCCCCTCTTCCCGCCCTCTCTCTCCCCCTCACCCCACTCTCTCCCGCGTGTCCCATGTATATTCATATCCGGACCCGTCCCTTCAGGATAAGCCCCCCTACGGGGACCACGGTAATATGATTATCTTAAAAGCATATCGTAGTGGAAGTCTGCCCTCAACCCCTCGAATAAAACCACTTAAGATTGTATATAAGCTAAAAACAATTGCAACATCCTCACTCATACTTTATTTTCTTTTACGATATATATATATATATATATATATATATATATATATATATATATATATATATATATATATATATTCCCATTTTTACACACACCAATACTCTATATACAAAACATTATTGCTGATCTGAGAGTCCCTGTAAACTCATGTATTGATTCAAGTAAGAAAAATATGAAAATGAATTAGCCAAGAAAAAATTACTTATTTTTATGACGTCTGTTAGAAATGATATAACGAATTAATCATTTCTTTAATCAGTAGCGAGTGTTTTTTTATTACTTTGGCGTTTCATGAGCCAGTACACACTCGTTGCATTGAAAACATGGCTACTATTTTTTTTTTTTTTCTGTCCGAGACGATACTGAGAAATATGATACCAAACCCTAAATCCAGAGAATTGTTATTTTCACGAGAGTATCTTCTCCTGCACCACCATTAGTCGGTCAGCTTGTGTTTTCACAAAACAACTGTTTAATGTATTTCGGTAGTGCCATATGATTTCTGGCGTTATTTTGCCGTGATTCAGTTCATTTTTGCGTTTATTTGCATTGCGAAATGCCCGTTTCCGAGTAGAACCTCACCTCACCTAACTTAACCTTCCTTGTTATAACTAAACTAATACTCGTATAATCTGACCAGATTTAACAACCTATTCAAACTTAACGAAAACAAACCTAAATCTATTCTCCACTCTTCCCTCCTTCATCACCCCTCTACGATAGCTCCTGGGTAACTTTTGACCGGGATTTACACTCGCTTTAAGTCATTTGCAGGTAAAAATTACGCTGAAGATGAAAGTTCATACTGTGTGAAATATCTATTGACTTATGCAAAGAGACCTTGGTATAATCACTCTTGTTCTAATGCTGTCGACAAGAAGAAGGCCTACAAAAGTTACCGGAGCCAATCCACCCCTAAGTCTCATTTTTTTTATGTTTCTGCCTGGAATCGTGATATGTTTGTTCTTCCCTCCGCTAAAAATAATTTTATCCGTACTAAGCGCTCTGAGCTCTCCAACTCGAATTCTTCCCGCTTCTTCTAGCACCTTACCAAAAACCTTTCTAACAACTTTATCTCATCATCCTTCGCTCCTATATTCCACTCTGATGACTCTATAGCTATTGCTTCTACTGATAAAGCAGATCTCTTCGCTCAGCCTTTCTCCTCCATTTCCACCTTAGACAATTCCTGTGCTGTTCCTTTCATCACTTCCCCCCTTCGACTTCCTCATGGCTAACATTAAAATTTCTTCATTTGATGTATTTTCTGCCATCACTGGCCTCAGTACTAACAAGGCACATGGGCCTGATGGGGTCCCTCCTGTTGCTCTTAAAAACTTTGCTTCTGTGCTTACACACTGTCTAGGTAAACTCTCTCGTCTTTGTCTATCAACTTATACCTTTCCTTCTTGCTGGAAGGTTGCTTTCATTCAGTCTCTCCCAAAGAAGTGTGGCTATTCCCAACCCTCTAATTATCGTCCAATTGCTTTAACATTCTGTATCTCAAAAGTTTTCTAGTCTATTCTTAACAAAAACAATTTTAAAACATCTTTCCTATTACAACTTTCTTTCTGATCGTCAGTACGGGTTCCGTCAGGGACTCTCCACTGACAATCATCTCACCTACCTTTCAGACTCCTGGTCATCCTTCTTCTGGGACTTTTGCTAAAGCTTTACCATTGCACTTGACATCTCAAAGGCTTTCGATCGAGTATGACATAAATCTTTAATTTCCAAACTGCCCTCTTACGGTTTCTATCCTTCTATCTGTACCTTCATCTATAGCTTACTTTCTGGTCGTTCTATAGCTGCGCTTGTAGAAGGCCACCGTTCTTCTCCTAGATCTATCACTGTTTCTCAGGGTTCTGTCCCATCACCAACTCTCTCCCTTTTAGTTATCAATGACCTTCTAAGCTGTACATCGAACCCTATCCTCTCATATGCTGATGATTTCACCCTTCACCGATCACCTTTCCATTCGCTTCCCCCAGCGTCCATCTCAGCAATTACTTCAACAAACAAGGGATGAGGCTATGACACACCTAATGTCTGATTTGGCTCGTATATCTGACTGGGGTAAAAATAATCTGGTTGTTTTTAATGCATCAATGACTCAGTTCTTACACCTATCAACTCCTCAAAATCTTCCACAGGAGTACCCACTATTGTTTAATAATATCCAGCTCAGTCCTGCATCATCTGTAAACACACATAGGGTTTCATTCTCTCGGGATTTATCTCGGAAAGAACATATTACGTCTCTTGTAAAATCTGCTTCCAAGAGATTAGATGTGCTAAGCCAACTCCGTACTTTCTTTACCCCTGCACAGTTGTTGACTTTATACATAGGTTTTATTCGCCCCTGTGGGGTACAACTCTCATGTGTGGGGAGGTTCCCCACATACAGCTCTTCTCAACAAGGTGGAATCAAAGGCTTTTCGTCTCATTAACTCTCCTCCTCGTACTGACTCCCTTCAACCTCTGTCTCTTCGCCACACTGTTGCATCTTTATCTCTTTTCTATCGCTACTTCAATAGTCACTGCTACTCTGAACTATCTGCTTGCACCCCTCCACCACTACGACAGGCGCGTAGCACTCGTCCAGCAACAAACTCTCATCCTTTTTCTGTCCAAGTCTCTAACGCAAGAGTTGACCGCTACTCCCAGTCCTTCATGTATGCAACAGGTCAACTCTGAAACTGTCTCCCTCTGTCTGTATTCCCTACTTCCCATGACCTCCAGTCTTTCAAACGCAGTGTGTCCAGGCATCTCGAAATGAACGGATCTTGAATATGGCTCTCTGTTGTACTGTGTTTGTTTTTTTCTTGGAAGAAACGGTTTTGCGGGCTCCTGGTCTTTGGTTCCTTCTTCTTTGCATAAAGGAAAATAAAAAAAAATAGACTGGTGAAATATATCTGCACTCCATCGTTGTGCGAAATCTCAAATTCGCTCATAAATCTGGCCTTTACTGGCCACGAAGGCTTTCTGATTTCCTGCTTCACTGGCATCATAACTGCTTGTGATTTATTCTTGTAGGGGTGCCCATTATCAATTCACCTGCTGCAGTGTTACCTACAGGTGATGCTACACTGGGTATCTAGCCCAACTGGTTTACTGCAACCCAGATGCCATTTATTGGTTAGGGGTAAATATATAGCCAACAAATACATGCCTGCTCATTTGGTTGGTTGACTTCCGACCAAAAGTGATCCACAAAAGGCTTAGATTCAGGGGGTCACTGAAGTTAACTGAAGGCATAACACCACTCTGGGTGAGCTGCTGGTCATTCTTACCTCTAGTGACTGAAGTTTTTAGGTTAGTTCCGGATCCCTGTGCTTCTAATCGGGTAATAAAGATGTAACGCCACGATAACAATTGCATTCTGTTACCCTCGGGGCTGAACACCATCAGTCAGTCTTGTTTTGCCTCTTGACAACGGTAAATTGACTTTGTATTATGAGTGTTACTAATGTTATTCTTATACCTCATGTTTGTATTATCTTTATTACCACCCTCTCTTAACCCTCTCACAGTTCAGATTTCTCTCGTACAGTATTTTGTTTCAGTCAACAACTGACCATTCTGTTCAGCTGATCGTCAGCATAGGAGCGTACGAGTATTAGTTCTGGCACCAATAACCTTCCATGTGTTGGAGTTACAACAGCGTTTCATTTCATTTAACGCCGGACGACTTAATTTAACAAAGTGTGAGTTATGAGCTATAAGTGTAAATATTTTCGTCGTTTTTAAAATTCTCTCTCTCTCTCTTCCAATACTATTTTTTTCCAATGTGCTGTGTGTTCACTCCCTCATTAGCTTGGTATCGAAGTTGTGATGGCCAAGTGGATAGAGAGGCGAAATGTTGTTGGAAAGGACGCGAATTCGATCCTAGATTGAGGCAGGACAAAATCTGACGTCTGGAATTTCGTTGGGGAAAAAAATAAGGCTGATCTTCCACAGGATCCACCTACTGTACATCTCATAAAATCACACCTGGTAGCATCACTACACCAGTCCCGCATGAAACAACTCGAGTAAGTATTCAGTACAGACAATGGGCATGAGCGCCGAACTGATGACTTGTGAAGCTGTTTGCCATATAGGAAGACTGTTTTCCCTTACGGAAACGACGGACATGTCCACACCCATTCTGATTTATATATATATATATATATATATATATATATATATATATATATATACACACTGATGAATGTTTGGCAGGGGTGCAGGGCAAGGCAATGTAGGACTAAAAGGGGGAAAGGAGGGCAAGGAAATGTGGGGCTAGGCAAAGTGGACATAAGACTGGCATGCAGGGAGGAGCAAGGCAGGGTAGGGTAAGGCAGGGCGGTGCAAGTGGTGATTCAGCAACAGCGGGGTCATGCTCGCTGGCATATGGTAACCCGGTTTCACGCCCCAACTCTATCCACCGCTGCAAAACAAAATGTTGCAGCATTTTTTGTACCAGCACTATTAAGTGGCCACAACACAGACACGGAACATGGAGTGGGATAGGGCGAGATGGGACGGGACGGGACTAGGAGCTCTTGGGGCAGTGTAGGTGGGACCGTCCGTGCCACATGTGGAGCCTCAAACACTAACATAAATTTTATCGAAATATATACATTTTAAAAGAAAGTCTAGACAGGAAAAAGGTATATTTCCAAACGTTTGGGGATTGTGCTCCATTTTTTACAGTTTTGTTCATCGGATTTCATGGTGGAATTTTTGATGTCAAAAATTTTTGTGTTCCGCTGATCCACAGCTCTCCGTACTTTGCACACACACACACACACACACACACACACACACACACACACACATATATATATATATATATATATGAAACTCCTGCAGAGACCAAAAATTTATTCGACTTAAGACAGAAAGTAGAAGAATGGAAGTAAATGAAGGGAATTTAAACTCCAGTTTGAAAACACTTTGTGTAGGATAGAGAAAAAACTCTGGTGATAGCAGTTACAAACTGTAAAATACATCAAGGGACTAAGGTGGTTAAAAAAAATCTAATTTTTCTGAGAGTGAGTGTATTTATACTGGTAAATGGTTAAACATATCGTTTTACCAACACCAGAGAGACTTTCAGTTTAGACTTATGCTTTATCCCTTCCTTCCAATTGTCTATTTTATGAAATATAACGCCTGTACGAAAATGCGAGGGGATTATGTCTTTGGTCTGGTTTGTTTGTCTCTTCCTTTGTCTGTCTGACCGTTAGCAAAATATTGCAAAAAATATTGACTGAAACTGCATGAAATTTGCCATAATGCTTCAGGATTATCAGGTGAAAAGGTGGCTAATATTTGGAAAAAAAAAAAAAAAAACAAAATCAAATAAAATAATTCTGATCCAATTTTGACCAAGTTTGGTAAATGTGTTGAGGCACAAGAAAGGGTAAATTAAGTACTTCTGTGTTAATTTCACTGATTTTTAAAACTAAACATTAACGAGTTCCAAAAAAAAGCAGTTCAGGAAAAAAATGAATTCTGATAAGAAGTTTTGCAATATGGAAGTGTTAGAGTTAAGCCATGAGCGCTACCAGATGCCTGCGGAGCACAGGGGAAGACATGTAGAGAGGACACAGTGGATGTTACTTCATTTGAGCAGTTGCCTTAAAAGTATTTGCAAAATAATGAAAGGGAGGTAACATCCCTTATTACTGTAGGAAAGGTAGTTGAATTGTAACTGCTGGGTTGTCGATCATTCTTATGGTTTTGTTCTGAAATTTTTCCATTTGAGAGCAAACGATCAAGTGAAGGACACAGGGCACAATTAAAAGATCTGCCCTTTAACTCAATTGTCGTCCTGTCGGTGGAGCCTGGAGAATAAGCAGGTGGAATCCGGGGGGGGGGGGGTCCTTGTCACGCCACTGTTGGAGGAGCTCCGGCTTGCATTGGATGGCAAGGAGGGGCAGGTGTGAGAGTGCATCGGCGTTAGTGTGGAGTTACCGGGGCGGTAGGCAATCTCATAATTAAATTCCTCCAATGTCTCCCTCCATCTGATGAGCTGGGCATTGTGGGTGTCGGATTGCCGCAGCCACTGGAGCGACTGGTGATGTGTGATGATAGTAACATTTGTTCCAGAATGATAGGCCCAGAAATGCTCCAAAGCCTAGATGATGCCCAGGCAATCTTGCTTGGTCGTGGCGTACTTCTTCTCAGCCTGGTTAAGTGTGCGACTGGCGCAGGCAATGATATGTTCTTCCCCCTCCTGGACTTGGGGGAGGACAGTGCTAATCGTGATCAGGGAAACATCTGTGTATAGGCGGAAGGGCAGGGAGTAATCAGGGAAGGCTACAACGGGGGCGGTTATGAGCTTGTCTTTCAGTTCCTGGAAGGCAACCCATTGTTCACTGGTCCAGGTAAAAGGTTCTCCCTTTTGGGTCAGATCGTGTTGGGGCTTGGCGATATTGGCGAATCCCTTCACGAACCGAGGGTAGTATGAGGTGAGGCCCAAGAAGGCTCGGACCTCGTGGACGTCTCATGGTAGGGGGAGATCTGCAATAGCACACAGCTTGTCGGGGTCAGGTGAAATGCCATCTTTTGAGAGTATATGGCCCAGGAAAACAACAGTCTTGGCAGCCAGGATGCACTTGGAAGGTTGGAGTTTAAGGCCGGCCTGGCAAATGCGTTGAAAGACCTTCCCGAGGCACTGAAGGTGATCAGCCCATATCTTGCTGAAGATGATTATGTTGTCTAAGTATGCCAGGCATATTTCCCAGGTGAGGCCACTCAGGGCAGACTCCATCAATCGGGAGAAAGTGGCAGGGGCGTTGCAGAGTCCGAAGGGCAAGATGTTAAACTCATAATGTTTTCCATTGCTAGTGGAAAACGCCGTTTTCCCTCTATCCTTGGGATGTACAGGGACCTGCCAATACCCAGATTGGAGGTCTAGGATAGAGAACCAGGAAGCGCTGTGCAGCGAGTCAAGGGAATCATCAATCCTGGGCGGTGGGGTGGCATCTTTGGTGGTAACATCGTTAAGGCAACGGTAGTCCACACAGGATCACAAAGTGCCATTTTTCTTCTTAACGAGGATCACAGGAGAAGTCTAGGGGCTGGTGGAGGGTGAAACAACGCCAGCATCGAGCATTTCCTGGACCTGCCGGTCTTCCTCTGTTCGTTGTTTCAGGTTCTTCCGTCGGGCTGGTTGGCGGATAGGTGGTCCTGTGGTGTGTATTTTGTGCGCCAGGTAGGTGGTGTGGCTGATATCGGTAGGTCCTGACATGGAAAGGTCATGAAAGTCCAGGAGTAGGTGGAAGAGAGTGTCGGCTTGGTGAGGTGAGAGATGCTCGGGTATGGGGGGTAGCGGGGTGGGGGAGGGAGGGGAGGTGGGGGCACATGGCTCTGCTTCTTTCATTTCTCCTATCACAAGCCCCTTAGGTAGCGTGTGGGGGGTCATGGTGATGTTAGCGATGCAGACCAACGCGATGTGGGGGGAGGAGGAAGGTGGGGGATAGGAGGCAGTCCAAGAGTTCCAGGCGCCAGGTCCTGGGAGAATAGGGCAGAAGTTCTGGTGGGCCTGTTCAGTGGCAGTCATGCTTCGTGGTGAGGGGGAATTGTGATGGTGGAGGTGATGGTAGGGGGGAAGGTGGGGTGTATGGGGGGGGGCTAGGATTGGGATCGGGGGAGGGGGGGCAGATGGGTGGGATGTGGTGCTGGGCAGGGGTGGGGAAAGGTCTGCAGGTGCACAGGGGTTGTGAGGGAGGTTGTGGGGGATTGGGTGAGAGGACCTGGTGGCTCCTGAAACTGAAGTTGCCATTTATGACAACTGATGGTTGTCCGTAGCTTTTGCAGGAGGTCCAGTCCCAGATATCCATCGTAGGAGCGACAAGCTGAGTCAAACACGATGAATTCGTGCTGGGTAGTGACTTTTTGGTGGGTGTCGGTGCGTAAGGCCCAGGTTTCCCCACGGACGGGTAGGGGGCCATTCCCTCCGTCCACGAGACGAGTCGACGTAGGGAAAAGCGGGCCAAAAGCCGATTTGTGACAGGAGTAGAAGTGACTATAGAGGCACGATCTGGCCGCTTCCGTATGGACCAGAAGCCTTGCTTTAACCCTGTTAAGGCTCATCTTATCGTAGACTGGGGGGCGATATTTCTAAGAGAGGGCCCCCGCCACCATGGGGAGGTGAGGGGGCGGGCCTAAAAATCCAGCTGCTGTGAGATCTCTTCCTCCGGCTTTGTTTCCCCAGGATCGGTATCTCCTGGTGGTGTGATGTCGTCTTCGGGGCCCTCATTATCTAACGATGATACCTTGCGTGGGCCTGGTGTGTTAGATTTACGTTGGGCTGCTTTCAGCTGCTCCCAGATGTCGTGGAGTGGGCACCTGTGGCTACAAGCAGAGAACTCCCAGGGATTGATTGTGATTAAATTCTGGTTCTCCTTCTATGCCGGGCACTTATTGGTGGGGTGTGCCCTAGGTGGGGGTTGGCGTAGGGCTGATGTGGATTGGTAGTGGTCGAGGCTTGCTGGATGTGGCTGGTTTATTCATAGGGAATTTACTCACTGCGTTGATTTGTTGAGGGGTGGGGCAGGAGGTCAGGAGTCGCCGTATTAGCTGGACGTCTTTGTCCAGATCTCCCATAGGGTTGTGTATGGTGAAATGTTTTTTACCACACTAGGGAGAACTCTGAGCAGGGTGTTAAACATATGCTGCATCCGGGTTTCCATGTCAGCTTCCGGGAAAGTGGCAGTGACGAGCTGCCTGGTCCAGATGAGAGTGTCATCCAGGCTTCCGTTGTATGTTAGACTGTCCAGTTGGGACAATGCCACCACTCTTCCTAGAGATGATGTGATCGCTTCTACTACGATCTTGGTAAAATTCACCCATGTTATGTCAGGGACGACTTTGGGTGCAATACTGGCTTCTGCCTTGCCCAGAAGTGGTAGGGTGACCACGATCCTCTGTCTGTCATCCTCAAAGCCAATATCCAACAGTGGCTTGACTATGGACAAGTATGTGTGGATATTGCTCCTGATCAAAGTTGGGCAGTTGTACATGCAGTTTGGTTGCCATTTAGCCAATTTCCCTGTTTGCTCCTTTATGTGTATGCCCGGGTCAAGAACCACCGCAGTCCACCAGTGTTGTGCTAGGCGTTTTTAGGTCGGCTTCCCGTCCTAATAACGCCTAAGGTATAGTTGGGTTCACTTTCTAGACCAGAGCTTTGACATAGTATGAGAGGAACAGGGCATAAAAACACAGAGCAACAACCTTGCACATATATTACCAAATTCTGGATACAGCAAACTAGACTTTGTCCAAAGGCAAGTAACTTGAATAAGTCGGATCGGGGGTTAGTGTTCCAGGGTTAATGCTGTCACTACTTCATACACATGCAGTCACTTTCACTTTCGCTGTCACTGTACTTGACGCTCGTGCAGTCACTTTCATTTTCACTTGCGGCCAGGGAGAAATCACGGTCACTATAGGGATGTGGGGCAGGGGGAGCAGACCAGCCAAGGGAGGGGGGGGGCCGGCGGGTCACAGGTGGCAACCCGGTGTCGGCTGTGCCCCTTCAGGTGTGCTCTCGTTTTGTGGTCATCCCTTACGAGAGTAAGGCGTCTGGCTATAGATAGATAGATAGAGAGACAGATTGTCCTAGTTGTTTCCTATTATATTCGTCCATACTCTCAAAACTAAACGACCCACAGAAGACCTGTGTGTATCAGAGTTTATATTTAAAATATCAGTAGAAAACAAAAATTTTCTTCTAAAATTAATAAGTAGGAATGGCAAAAGTGCACAGACACCAGGTGAAAAAAGCACAGACACAAGAGAGGATTCAGGATGGGAGGTGCTTTGGAGACCTATACCCATTACTACACTCCATATGCAGCTACAAACGAGTAGCTGGTGGAATGTAGTAATGGATATAGGTCTCCAAATCTCCTCCCATACTGAATGCTCTCTTGTTTCTGTGCCTATTTAATCTCTTATATGTGTACTTTTGCTATTCCTACTTCTTAACAATGATTTTAGAAGAACATTTTTGTTTTCTAGTTTATGATCTTTTTCTGGAAGTATAACTATGCATAAATCAAGTGTTAAATTTGGATTGTCACATGCTTAGCATACTGGAAGAGTAAAATGAGGGACCTTCCCGTGAAAAGAAGTGTTTTGGTATGTTCTTTAACTTTAGGCGAGCTGTAGCTAACCAAATGCCTATTGCGCAAAATGGCGAACTTACGGGTGACTGCGAATCGGTTTTCAGGCCGAAACTTGCGAACTGTACCCTGAATGCTTTTCTAAATATTAAAAGAAACATCTACACTTGACAAGCAGCGTTTTGGTGTAAAGTAATCTCGTGTAAGCCTTTTGGCTTGGAGTTATAACTGTTAAAGAAGAAAGACAGAAAGAAAGAAAGAAAGAAAGAAAGAACAAAATCGATATTTTTGCTGTTCGATTTTGCGACTCTTGAGAAGGTTAGCAAGACTTTACGAGTACTTTTGCACTCGAACAGCGAAGGTCTTTCAGTTTATAAGCTTTGAACTTTTGCAACCGATTTAGCGCGAATGCTCCTGTACCCTATGTACAGGACGCCAGTTTGCATCTGTGCCATTCCTACTTATACGGAATGGCTACCGCACTGCGTGATACACGACTATCTATCTATTTATCTACCTATAAACTTATCTAAAACTACAATACCAACACTAATCTACTTTTAATGACTCCTCCTACCCTACCCTACGCTATACTACCCTACCCTATCCTACCCTGTCCCACCCTTCCCTACCCTACCCTTCCCTACCCTACCCTACCCTTCCACATCCCACCTTACCCTACCCTACTTTACCTTACCCTAATCTACGCTACTCTAACCTACCCATAATTACCTGACTATATTTTACCCTCCCCTCCCCTACCCAGTTTTTCCCTACCCTGCCCTACCCAACCTTACCCTACCCTACCCTATCCTACCCCACCCTACCCTACTCTACCCTACCCTACATTACCCTACCCTAACCTACCCATCCATACTCTACCTTACACTACTTTACCCTTCCCTACCCTACCCTACCAAACATACCTACCTACCTACCTACCTCCCCTACCGTACATCATGTCTAAAACCTACCCAACACTGCTTCCCCAGGCACCCCCTAACCCCAGCAAGGAACAACATTTTTTGAATCACCCAGTTTTATGATTTTTTAAAGAGATATAATAAAGGAGGGTAGGATCGGGGTTGGGTGGGGTGCAGTTGGATAGAATCGGGGTTGGGTGGGGTGCAGAGGGGTAGAATCGGGGTTGGGTGGGGTACAGGGAGTTGGAATGAGATTGGGTGGAGTGCAGTGGAGTAGGATCTGGGTTGGGTGGGGTGCAGTGGGGTAGGATCGAGGTTGGATGGGGTGCAGTGGTCGGGGTTGGGTGGGGTGCAGTGGGGTAAGATTGGGGTTGGGTGCTATGCAGTGGGGTAGGATCGAAGTTGGGTGGGGTGCAGTTGGATAGGGTCGGGGTCGGGTGGGATGCAGAGTGATAGCAATGGGGTTGGAGTGGATTGCAGGGGGTTGGAGTGGGATTAGGTGAGGTGTAGTGCAGTAGGATCGGGGTTAGGTGGGGTGTAATGGGGTAGAGTTGAGGTTGGTTGGGGTGCAGAGGGTAGGATAGGGGTTGGGTGGGGTGTAGTGGGGTTGTGACGGTGTGGGGTGGGGTGTAGCGGTGTAGTATCGGGGTTGAGTTGGAGTGTAGTGAGGTTATATAGGGGTTGGGTGCGGTGTAGTGAGGTAGGATCGGGGTTGGGTGGAGTGCAGAGGGGTAGGAATGAGGTTGGAGTGGAGTGCAGGGTTGGAGTGGGATTGGGTGGGGCTCAGTGGGGTAGGATCGGGGTTGGATGGGGAGTAGTGGGGTAGGGTTGGGGTTGGTTGGGATGCAGAGGGGTAAGATTGGGATTGGGTGGGGTGCTGAGGGGTAGGATTGGGGTTGGTTGAGGTGCAAGTGGAGTAGGATTGAGGTTGAGTGGGGTGCAGTGGGGTAGGATCGGGATTGCTTGGGGTGAAGGAGGGTAAGATCGGGGTTGGGTGGAGTGCAGTGGGGTAGAAATGGAATTGGGTGGGCACCCGTGGGGTAGGATCGGGATTGGATGGGGTGGTGGGGGTTGGAATGGTGTTGGTGGGGTGCATGGTGTTGGAGTGGGGTTGGGTGAGATGTGATATTAGTGTGAACAGAGTTAATGTGTCGCTCTCAGTCTGCGAGTTAATGAAGAATCTTTTTGTCCCATCATCTTGAGGTGTTCTCTTAAGCTGCTTGAAATCGTCTGAAGCCTAGCAATGATAAAGAGTATAAAATTACGTCAGCAGGTGGAATGTCCTGTTCCTAGACGCCATGGATCGAGTCTTGGAGGTGGACAGATGTTTTTGTATCATGTAGACGTTTTATATTTTATTTTTGATGCCTCCAAACGATGTTATTTAGCTCTAGGTGGCCTTGTCTTATGGAAGGACTCAGTGAAATTTTTGCCTAACCCCTGCATTTCGAGGAAACTGATATGCGTCCTCGTAATGAATGGGCTTGGAATTCACGCATTCCACGCATTAGATGGCACCACTGCTGCATTGCTGCGACGGGAGGTGGTCAAGCGGTCGACACCTCTCGTTTTACTCTAATTTGGCCTAAAATTACCCCCTCTCTCTCCCTCATGAATGCTGAGTCGTAAATGTAGATTTATTGGGTGGAAATTTTCGTCCTTTCGTAGGTTATTTCCAGAATTTATGAGCCGGAGTGAGAGCACTACGCCCCTGCATCCATTTCAGAGCATCTGTTCATGACTAGCATCGTATTATAATGGTAATGTATTGCTACATGTCAGAAATCGAGATCGGGAGATAGCAAGTGCATTTTTAGTCAAGTTAAAATGAGTAAAATATCGTATTATCTCTCTCAGGCTCCTATGAATCTCTCTCAGCCGAACAGCATAGTCCACCCCGTCAGCTGGACATAGAGTACGGCCGAGCATTTGAGGGTTAGCTCAGGCATTTATTGACCCTTGTTGGTCGGGACAATTCTAGTGACATTTCAGTTAAACCAAATGGTTTTACCGAGGTGAGAGGGTCATGGGGAGCCTAGAGAGTTAATACACTGTCAACATTAACCCCCGCATGATTGGAATAACTCCAGCATTTCTTTACAGCTGACAACAGGGGATTTGGTCCAGCCGAGTGTCATAGGAGCCTGACAAATACGGTAGAAATAACACAGGGAAGGTAAGGAAAACACTGTAAGTTATTAAAAAAAAAAAAAAAAAAGGAAAAAAATACCAAGTCCTACTTTTATTTGTGCCTTACATAAGTAGATGCACGATACTCTATACTTCTTCGCGATTAGTATTAAGTTAAAGTCTTATGTATTGTAAGTGCTTCTAGATCGTAACAACTCTTCCTTAGCCACTTACTATACATACTACACTTTAATATTTTTTTTTTCCCAGATAACAGTTAAGGAAAATACAGCAGAAGTTCCAGACAATGTCAGGTGTGATCGAAATGGTTGAGTCTGTATAGGCTTGGCCTGCTGAGTGAGGAGACCCGGGTTCGATTCCCGGCGAAGATAGAGGATCACTTAAAAATTGTTGTGGCTAGTCCGTAGTGACCTGCTGCACACATATACAAGTATCTAGAGACTCGTGTCAACAGACACATCCACACACAGAACATATGCAGACGTGGAAAGGGAGGGGGTTTTATTTTGAAGTCCAAAAAACCAATATTGGATTTTTGGACTCTGAAATAAAACCCCCCTTCCTTCCACGTCCTACCTTAATGCATGTGTTCTTTGAGTCTGCCTGTAGGCGTGTGTGTGTTTTGTCTTTGTGTTTGTCTTAGTGGATGTGTGTGTGTGATGTCTTGTGTGTATGTGTGTCTGTCTTAGTGGATGTGTGTGTATGGAATATAGACTTTTACATCCCCCTCTCCCCCCACCACTCCTGGCCAGTCAACTACGTGACTGCCCACAACCCCGCCACGTGTCTCCACTGGGCAGGCCACTAAGTGACTGCCGAACTACATCACTTTACCTCCATGTCAACCGGGAGTTGAACCCGGATTTAAATGGCAGGTCACTACGGACACTGCCACATTTTTAAACATTCCTCTATCCTCCTGGGATTCGAACCCAAGTCTCTCTGGTGGCAGGCCATCTCTCTACCCACTCTGCCACCACGGCCACACTTAGATTGCGGCTAAAACTGGTACTGTATTTTAGTTATTTGGTACCAATAATAAACAATGGGAGACTGAACTGAATTGCATATATGAATTGCGAAGGAAGAGTTGTTACGATGTTTCCAGAGCTACTTAGAATATTTAAGACTAATTTAATGCACTGCTAGTCATGAAGAAGCACAGTATAATGTTTCTGGGCCACATTCAGAGCTGGTGATAAGCTTTGATAAGGGGACAGTGTCTACAGTATCTAATAGGAAAACCCTGATCAGTTTTGGCAAGGATGACTGTAATAAAATTGGAACGTTGAATGGTTTTGATAACAGTGCAAACGGAATCGGTTTTTGGGTTCCCCTTGAAGGAATTAGTCGAGGGAATAACCATTAACTACACTGATAATGGCTTGGGCAAAAGGGTACCAGTTGTAAACTAGATACAGTACCTACAGTGGGTTTGATTACATAGACAGCCCTCTTCCTAATACAAGCAGCCCTCTTCATAAGTCCATTTCATCCTCGTTCTCCTCTCCTCCACCTGACTTACATACACTCTCCTAGTTAGTCTCTTCTGCTCCCTCCTCTATGCATGGCCAAACCAACTCAGTGTATCTCCTAATGCTTTCTCCCACCAAACTGGCAATGTTCCATAGGTAGCAATGGAACTTTTCATGGTATTTTTTATCCATTACCGACCTAAGTTTCGAAGACTTTCTGTATACACACAAATCACCTCCATGTCGCCCTGTCCCCTACCAATTCGCTGCCCTCCTTCCAACTTACACTCCCCTCTCTCAAACACCTCTCCATCCCATCCCTCCAACTCATCCTCTGTCTCCTTGGTCACAAATAAATCGTTTCCATGTCGCCCTCTCCCCTACCGTTTTGATGCTCTTCCCCCAACTTACACCTCCTCCCTCACATACTTCACTCCTCCATCCCTCCATCTCATCCTTTCTCTCCTCTCCTCCACCTCACTCACATACACTCTCCTAATTGGTTACTCTCCATCCTCTCCACAAGGACAAACTATCAGTATTTATCCGAGTGCATTCCATCACAGAGCTGGGAGGTCTGTTCCACAGCTAGCAATGGAACTTTTAATAGTATTTTGCTCCACTCTAGACCTAAGTTATGAGGACTTTCTGTATACACTGGTAAATGAAAAACTCTGAATAAGAGTTTTGAGAAAAAATATGAAACTGATGAGGAACCCAAATAACCAGACTACTGGTCTAAAGCATGGTATTAACAGTGCTGGTATGAAATGGCATATGAAAGAGGGAGGTGTATATAAGTTGGGGTTAGGACAGCAAAATGGCAGGAGACAAGGCAACATGGTTATTTATTTGTGGCCACTCTTTGTGGGATTAAGGCATCTGGTTTTATAGACAGATGAAGTACTACTGTTATATAATGCATAAATCTGAGTAACAAAGAAACGCAACTAAGAAATAAAAATGAGATGAAATTAAGAGATTAAAGAGGACCTCCAGGACTAGTCTGCAGGAGCACACCCAGTATCTTCCCTATGCTGTATGAAATACGCCTGGCAGTAGCAAGAAATAGTCTGAAAGTAGCAAGAAATAGCCTGGGAGGAGCAAGAAACACTTAGGACTACGTGGAGGATGATACAGCCAAGATGATGCTATTTGGGCTAATCACATAACATGACAGTAAATAGAACCTGGGACTCAAGAGCTGCTATTCTCGTTGGTTAAGGAAACTCCCTAACACCCCTTCCTACGTGATTTATTTGGCTTATGGTGTTGTTCTGTTACATAAATCCTTCCAATATGACCATATGGCTGAAAAGATAATAACCATACCATAAGAGATTAATTTGATACACAATATATTCTTTCGTTGTCTTCAAAATTCTTACAAGTGTTCACATTTAGCATATTTGCAAAGTACATTAGTAGCTATGATGGCAGCACATTAAGTTACTCTGGCAGGAGGTAGTGTTATAAGCTAAAAGTACATTACAAGTACAGTACTGTATATCACAAGCACCAAGTATGTAACAAAATAGTTCAGGCATTATCAAAGTATACCAGTGAATTTAGTGCAATAAGCTACCTCCATCTACAGCTCACTTGCTATGCTGCTCCTCACTATCCAGCACACATTAAAATACACACACAATCACACCATAAAGGAAAAGTACACAATCACACCGTAAAGGAAAAGTACACAATCACACCGTCAAGGAAGAGTACACAGTCGCATCGTAAAGGAAAAGTATAAGCTGTAACCTCTCCTGTCTGGTGCTTGCGTCTCCCCTCTGGTCTCTCTCAGCTGGCTCTGATTCTGTCTCTTCTCCCTTTCTCTAACACCAGTCTATCAACGGCTCTGATTCTGTCTCTCCTCTCTTTCTAGCATCAGTCTATTACAGGCTCTGAATCTGTCTATCCTCTCTCCCTAGCATCAGTCTCTGTATCATCTGGGGAAATACAGGAACGTTAAACATGCCTAAGGAGTGGATTGCCTTCCAGAGTAACTATACAAGTGCCGCGATAACTGCCTCTATGATCCCTACTACATTACCTAGAAATACACACTACAGGCTTGACTGTTAGTATGGAGGCTGCCTAACAACTTTTTCGTAGTGATTTAGTTTAGACACATAATAGGAGGTAGGAGGAGGCTGTAGCATGGGGCGAACAGAGTGGTACTCCCGAGGGGAAAGGGAATGCTGGTGATAGGGAGAGCTGGAGCTTCTGTTTCACTAGCTATCTAACCATCCCCCTTTGCTGACCTTTTCAGCGTGACAGTAACATGGAGAGTAGACCAGCATACTCTCCCAAACACTTCCTCTAACTGTCTTATGCACTACACCACATGCACTTTACAGTTCACACAACGTATCCCACTACGTTACAGGGGTTGGCGCCAGCAAGGGCAGGCGGCCAGAAAACTTTGCCCCCGCTACCTAGTGGCGGACTTCTAGGGGGAGGCGTGACAGGAGTTCCGCCGGCATAGATCATGGGTCCAGGGTGAGATGGGGCTCGAGCCTGTGCTAGAGGGTACAGGGCATTGCGGTTCCCAGGCTGCCGCTTCCGCCCAATAGAGAGAGCCCGAACCTGGGAGTAGCACCCCAGGAGGCTGCCCTATCAATGGGTGTATAATGGCGGGATAGTTGCAGTGCCAAGGCGACCTTGGAGGGTATCCCTGCAGCTGTCCGGGCAGGGTGCCCTGAGGCCACTACCACAGCTACTGGTAAGCTGGTGGGCTAGGGGTTCCAGATCCATTGCCTGGACTTGGGACTGTGCAGTGAGTGGGAACTGTGCAGTGAATGGGGCCTGTGGTATGTCTGTCCCCCTTTAATACTGACTATGACAAAACACAAGAATAAGTTTCAAAGCAAGCCTGAGGACAGTAAATCACTCAGGGGGATGAGGGTGGGTTCATGGAAAGTGGGAAGTTTGAGGGAAAGAGTGGGGGAAGTCGTTGAGGCATTCAGTAGGAGGTGGGTGGATGTGGCGTGTTTGCAGGAAGTCCAGTACAGGGGTGGATCAGCCAGAAATATTGTTGGGAAGGACTGTTACTATAAGTTGTTTTGGCAGGGGGGGACAGACGGATATGGGGGTGTTGGTGTGATGGTTGCGTAGAAATGGGTGGAATATGTTATGAGTGTTATGAGAGTAAGCGATAGGACATTGGCAGTGAAAATTCTATTCGGTAGAATGATCGCTGCATTTATATCGGCATATGCTCCACAGGCAGGATTGGATGAAGCAGAGAAAGATTTCGGGATGATTTAATAAGTGTAGTAGGTGGTATGCAGGATCATGAGATAGTGGTTTTGGGAGGGGACTTAAATGGTCATGTAGGTGAAGCAGCACAAGGTTATGAAGGAGTACATGGGGGATGTGCATATGGTATAAGGAATGCGGAAGGAAAAAGGATACTCGAGTTTGGGAAGGCAACGGACATGATTGTGTGCAACACATATTTTAGGAAAAGAAAGAGTAGGATAATTACGTATGAGTCTGGGGGAAATAGCAGTCAGCTAGATTATATTCTGGTTAGGAGGGCTGAGAGGAGGTTAGTGAGGGATGTTAAAGTTATAGGAAGTGAGGAGTGTGTGCAGCAGCACAAACTATTGATTTGTGATATGGTGCTTAAAGAACGAGTAATGAAAAAGAGGACTTATGTACCTAGGAGGAAAATATGGAGCTGAAAAACCAAGTAATAAGGGATGCCTTCTATAGCGAGCTGAGGAGAGTGGTGGCTGAACAGAGAGTTGTAGACAGCGGCGTTAATGAACAGTACAGAGCCCTCAAGAATAATCTCTTGAGAGTTACTGATGTAACATGCGGTTGGACAAGGGGACCACCAAGACATAAAGTAACCTGGTGGTGGGATGAGGATGTAGAAGCTGCAGTTAAGGAGAAAAGAAGGCTTTTCCGGGAATGGAAGAAGGATGGTAGCAAGGAGGAAAACTTGGCTGCCAAGCGTAGGAATAGAAGAGGGGTATACAGGACGAAGTCTGAGTCACAGAGACTTTTACTTGATAACATAAATCATGGGGGAGGGAAAAATTGGCATTTAAGGTGGCAAATCAGATGAGGAGGGAAAATCGGGATATTATAGGTGAGCAGTGTGTGAAGAATGATGAAGGAAGGGTTGGAAGAAGTTCAGGGATCTCTTGCCTCTCCTGACATTGAGAGGGCTTTCCCTACGTGCTAAGGGGTCTTTGTATGCAGCATGTGTTAGGAGTGTAATGCTGTATGGTAGTGAGACCTGGGCAGTAAAGGAGGAGGTTATTCGCCGGCTCAGATGAACAGAAATGACAGTGATTAGGTGGATGTGTAGTGCGTCCCTGCATCCAAGGTCTGTGGGGGCTGGGTTTACGATGGAAGAGTTGAGAGGTAGGATGGGACTGGAGTGTATTGGTGCTGTGATGAGGAGAGGTAGTTTGAGATGATCTGGACATATGGAGAGGATGGGGGATGATAGTTGGGTGAGGAAGATGAGAAGTGTTAACACTGGGGGTGGGGTTATGAGGGGTAGACCGAGAAAGACATGGGACGAGGTCATTAAGTGTGACCTCAGGGTTAATGGACTGAACAGGGAGGCTGCAATGGATCGTGCAGCATGGAGAGCCGCCATTAGGCGACCAAGGCCGACGCATGCAAGCATGTTGGAGCCTTTAAAAACGAAACGATATAATATTAATGTTGTTACTACTGCAAACTATTGATATTAAAAGGAATGTAAATAGCTAAGGAAAAGGTGCCACAAAGCCTCCTAAGCCACTCTTGACCCAGACACTAATGGTTTCTCTGGGTTGCCACTCTTGCTTTCCAGGATTGCCATCTTGTTCTCCGGTTGTCTTGTGTTTGTCATCTCATCGTCCAAGGTTGCAATTTGTCATCCTAGGCTGCCATCTCATCTTCTGCTGCTGCCATCTCGACGTCTGCAGTTTGTTGGCATATATTGCCACCCAGATGTCTGGACTTGTTTTGTCTTCTGGGGTTGCCATCTTGTTGTCTTTGCTTTTATTCTATGACTGATGAGTTGTTACTCTTGTGTTGCCATCTGTTTCTGTGGAGGAAAACAGCAGTTAGGTGAACACTTTTCTCTGCCTTATGCACTACCCTAGAAGCACTTGACATAACACACACTGTACCTTACTAGGTCCCAGGGGGTGAAGCCAGCAAGGTAATGCGGCCAGAAAACTTTGCCCCTGCTAGCTAGTGGTGGACTTGACAGGAGGCGTGGTGTGGGCTCTGTCGGTGCAATTTTGGGGGTGGAATGAGATGGGGCTCAGATCTGTGCCAGAGGGTAGGCTACAGGACAATGTGGTACCAAAAAAAGTAAATAATAAAGTCATTGTAATATGACATTGGTTTTATTTCCACAACGTATGTACATAAGTCGGGAAGTTGAAACATTAAACTTTCTCGATAAATGGGCCAGAGTAATACGGACTGGTAACCCAAGGTGTGAGGGTTGGCAGTCCATATTTTCGTGGTCCTTTTATAGAGATGGAAGGTTTCGGTGCCCTAGAATAAGATGCTTCCAAGAGCGTGCTCTGCTCATAACTTTGCTATACACCATGTCTTGTATTGCTCTGGCCAGCTAAAGCCGAGCAGAGCTATACAAGTAAATATGGCAATCAACAAAGGATGAGAAGGGGTTTGTTAACATGAATTGCTAAACACTGTGCAACCATGCAGCCTGTGCTTGCATTAATGCATGTTAATCATCATCATCATCATCATCCGGACCTCCTTTCCCACCCTAGGGCAGGGAGATGAGTGCTAAAGTCCAGACAGTCCAAATTTGCCTAATCCAATGGGCCACGCTTCCATTCACTCATCATTCAAGCCCGCGGAATCTTGGCTCTATTGGATACGCCAGAAACAATCACCACGTTCTGAAGCTTCACATAAACGTATCCGATAGAGTCATTCCGGATGCTGCCATGCTCACAAAGGGTGCCAAATCCCTGATCATGCACTTCTCATACTATTCATCCAGCCAGCTCGATCTCTTGTCAGTTCCATAGCCTCAACGAACCTCTCTTCCTCACACACTCATCCACCGTATCTCTCCACCTTCTCCTTGGCCTGCCTCGCCTCCTCCATCCTTCAAATTCGATCAGATATACATTTTTCACCACACTATTGTTATCCATTCTCTCCACATGACCACACTGTTTCAGTACACTCTTCGATTCTGATGTCCACAAACTTCCTCACTCCACATCTTTCACGAATCACATTATTTCGTATCCTATCCACTCTTTGTATTCCACATACATTCCTCAGCAGTTCCACCTCCACTGCTCTCTTTGACTTTTCATTTTCACGCTACACCATAGTCTCGCATCCATATGTTAAAGTTGGCACTAACACTCCATGTAAGTCTCGTGCAGATGCAACTCAAGCCTCTGTTTCTTATCAAGGTCTTCATTGCGCCAGCTGCTTCCCTTCCTTGTGCCACTCTACTTTCCACATCTATTGCACATTTTCCTCTCTATTCTACCACTGTACCTAGGTATTTGAAATCTCACCAATTCCAGTCTCTCTCTATTCACTAACATCTCACTGGGAGTCACGTTCTCTCTCAACAACCATCACTTTACTCTTTTCTACATTTACTCACAAAGCACGTCGCTCACAGACATCAGCAAAACTCTGCACTAGTCTATCATCTTTGTCAGGTACTGGCAAGCAGTACTGCATCATCAGCATACAAATTTGAGATATTCCATCCATCACCATTCGTTACCAACGCCGTCCCCCTCTCCATTTACTTTTTTTTTTTTACTTCTCTCATCACCCCGTCCATATATATATTGAACAACCATGGGGACATCACACAACATTGTCGCACGCCTACACCAATTGTGAACCATTAACTTAGATGCCCATTAACCCTTATACATGCTTCACTACCATCATAAAAACTCTTGACGGCACCTAGCAGCTTATCTTTTATACCATACATGCGCAAAACTTTAATAAAACAAATAAATGGCATATATGAGAAACAGTCTCAGACACAAGAAACAGTGGCAGACAGGAGACACAGTGGCAGACAGGAGACACAGTGGCAGACAGGAGAAACAGTCACAGGACAGAAGGAGAAAGTCACAGGGAGATAGAGAAGCAGCTACAGGCAGAAGGAGAAACAGTCACAGGCAGATGGAGAAACAGTCACATGCAGATGGAGAAACAGTCACGTGCAGATGGAGAAAGTCACAGTCAGATGGAGAGACAGTCACAGTCAGATGGAGAGACAGTCACAGGCAGACTGAGAGACAGTCACAGGCAGATGGAGAGACAGTCAAAGGCAGATGGAGAGACAATCAAAGGCATATGGAGAAACAGCCACAGGCCGATGGGGAGACAGCCTCAGGCCGATGGGGAGACAAAGGCAGATGGAGAGAGAATCACAGGCAGATGGAGAGACAGTCACAGGCAGATGGAGAGACAGCCACCGGCAGATGGAGAGACAGTCACAGGCAAATGAAGAGAGAGTCACAGGCAGATGGAATGACAGTCACAGGCAGATGGAGAGACAGTCACAGGCAGATGGGAGACAGTCACAGGCAAATGGATAGAGAGTCACAGGCAGATGGAGAAACAATTACAAGCAGAGGGAGAAATAGAGATGAATTCAAACTGAGGTATACTTCTAATTCCATAACTCTCTTAGCACCTCATCCTTAGTTATTTGTTTTTCGTTTTATTCTTGCTGTTACCATCAAGCAGTTTACAATTTAAGACCTATGGCTCTGGTGGGATTAATGAAAGCTGTATTTTCCAGTTCATAATGTGTAAGAGAATCGTTTGAATATATATAGTTTAAACCATCTGAGTAAAGAATTTAAGATACCAATGGAACAATATTAAAAGTCAACGTTTCACTATCAACGTTGCTTTTCTTTTTAAATGCTTGGACCTCCAGCTGATGCAACTGTCTCCAGCTGACTTTGGTTTAACCCAGAGAATCCTGTCACTTGCTTTAATTCACTCCTGCCAACACCCTGTGATTTTATCCAGCTAAGAGGATGTTTGCTTTAGTAAAGGGATATTAATGGTTATATCTGACTAATGTCTCCAATGGTTATTAAAACTACATGGATAAGTTAAGAATGACACATAGGACAGGAGGGGTGACAATGATCATTTCCAGGGATATGGTTGTTAGCAATGCCAATTTAACTTTTACACAAGTATTGCAGATAATTCCACTTAGCAAAAATGAGTTTTTAAACACATTCTGCAGGATTCTTGCAGCTTTAACCTCCTCAGTTATTAAAGCACAACTTTTAGTCCATTTAGGTGGATCAAGAGAGAGGAGCAGTCAGGGAGAAAGACTGAAAGTTGAGAAGCTGAGGATCAAAGAAATGGCAGATGAGTACAGGACCAAAGTAGAGGACGAGTTAGAATCAGTGAACTGGAATGAAATGGATCTAGACAGCCTGTGGAATGCATATAGGGATTGCTTAGTTAGGAATGCTAGAGTGGTGTGTGGTGTGGCAAGAGTATCAACAAAAATGAAGGGTATGGCATGGTGGGATGAGGAGGTAAGGAGAGCTGTGGAGGAAAAGAGGAAGAAGTGGCTAAGGTGGTTACAGGATAGGGGTTCAGTTGAAATAAGAACTGAGTATATCGAGAGCAAGAAGCACGTAAAGAGACTAGTAATGAGGATAAAGGAGGAGGTAAATGATGATCTGGGAAGAAAAATGAATGGGAACTACTCTGAAAATAGGAAGTTATTCTGGAAAGAGGTGCAGAAATGTAGAAGTGAAAGCGGAAAGAAATGTGATGGTGTGAAGGATGCAGGTGGTAGGTTACTAAACCATGGAGATGAGGTAAGGACCAGAAGGAAAGAATATATTGAAGGCCTGATGAATGGGAATAGAGAGAGCAGAGTGGCTGTAAACATGATTGGTTTTGGGGTGTGCAGAGAAGGAATGCAGTGCCAGGAGACGTGACACTCGCACAGGTGAAGAGTGCTGTGAAACGGTTGAAAAATGGGAAAGCAGCTGTGGTTGATGAGGTGTATGCAGAGATGCTTAAGTGTAATGGAGAGAGTGGAATGAAGTGCTTGTTGAAAATACGTAAGAAGGCAAGGATGAGTGAAACTGTGCCTGCAGAATGGAAAAAGGCTGTGATTGTACCCCTATACAAAAATAACGGTGAGTGAAGTGAGTGCAAGAATTATCATGGCATAAGTTTAGTGAGTGTGGTAGGGAAGGTATATGGAAGAATTATTATAGAGAAAGTAAGAGAGATATCAGAAGTCCTAGTGAGTGATGAGCAGGGTGATTTTAGGAGTGGCAGAGGATGTGTGAATTAAGTATATATTTGCAGTGAGACAGATAGCAGAGAAGGCTTGTGAGAAGGACCATAAGATGTTTATGGCATTCATGGATCTGGAAAGAGCATACGACAAAGTAGACAGAGAAGGATTGTGGACAGTTTTGCGCATGTATGGTGTAGATCGAAAGCTGCTAGGTGCTATCAAGAGTTTTTATGATGGTAGCGAAGCATGTGTAAGGGTTAATGAGCGTGTAAGTGAATGGTTCACGATTGGTGTGGGCGTGCGACAAGGTTGTGTGATGTCCCCTTGGTTGTTCAATATACAATATATATGGACGGGGTGATGAGAGAAATAAAAACACGAGTGATGTAGAGAGGGATGGCGTTTGTAATGAATGGTGACAGATGGAATAACTGAAATTTGTCGTATGCTGATGATGCAGTACTGCTTGCAAGTACCGGACAAGAACTTGGTAGGCTAGTGCAGAGTTTTGCTGATGTCTGTGAGTGTCGTGCCTTGAAAGTAAATGTAGAGAAGAGTAAAGTGATGGTTACTGAGAGGGAAGGTGACTCCCAGTGTGATGTCACAGTGAATGGAGAGAGACTGGAATTGGTGAGAGTTCAAATACTTGGGTACAGTGATAGAAAAGAGAGGAAATGTGCAAAAGAAGTTGAAAGTAGAGTGACACAAGGAAGAAAAGTAGCTGGTGCAATGAAGGTCTTGATAAGAAACAGGCCTGAGTGTTGCAGCTGCACCAGGCTTACATGAGGGAGTGTTAGTGCCATCTTTAACATATGGATGTGAGACTATGGTGTGGCATGAAAATGAAAAGTCAAGAGTAAAAGCAGTGGAGATGGGACTGCTGAGGAATGTATGTGGAGTACAGAGGGTGGATACGATACGAAATAATGTGATTCGTGAAAGGTGTGGAGTGAGGAAGTCGGTGGACACCAGAATCGAGGAGAGTGTCCTGAGATTGTATGGTCATGTGGGAAAAATGGATAACAATAGCGTGGTGAAAAAGGTATACCTGAGCGAATTTGAAGGAGGGAGGAGGGGAGGTAGGCCAAGGAGAAGGTGGAGAGATATGGTGGATGAGTGTTTGAGAAAGAGAGGTTTGGAAGTCGGTGAGGCTAGGGAACTGACAAGAGATCAAGCTGGCTGGATGAATGTTGTGAGAAGTGCATGATCAGGGATTTTGGCAATCATTGTGAGCATGGCAGCGACCGGACTGACTCAATCGGATACGTTTGTGTGAAGCTGCAGAATGTGGTGAATGTTTTTGGCGTATCCGGTAGAGCCAGGATTCCAGGGGCTTGAATGATGAGTGAATGGAAGTGTGGCCTATTTGGATTGGGCAAGTTTGTGCTGTCTGGACATTGCTACTCCTCACCCAGCCCTTGGGTGGGAAAGGAGGTCCAGATGATGATGATGATGATGATGATGATGATGATAGACTATCACCTTCTGAGAGAAGTCATGCAGCCAACTGGCAATTAGCAAAAGTTTGTACTGTGGAAATTTTTTAAAATTATACAAGTTGATGTATAGTACACTCCACCAGGCCCATCAATGGTTATTTTCACAGAATCACATCTAAGTAGCTAGAACACATTTAAGAGTACCCACCTTTTTAGTATCCAGCTGAGTTGTTCGTCTATATCAAAGACGTTGATGGTGGTGGTGACACTCGTGGAAGTCTTCCACCTAACACCATGCCAGCATAGGTGGCCTCTGCTATCAAACTGCCCCTCCCCTCCAACTCCCCTGAAGTACAAATATGCTTTAGAGCTCATTAACCCTTTAACTACAGTGACAATACTACCTCAATACTAGTTAAATCTAATGCTAAAGGACATAACATAAGTCTATATCTAATCCATCCGTCTCAAGGAGTATCAGTTAACATACTGTACGTATCCCTCAAAAGGAGCATGGACTGCAGAATGGTAACTTCAGCCTGAATATCCCAAATTCACGTGCAGATAAGCATGAACCCGCAACCGAGTCACGGGCTGCAGTAAGTTTTTCTCATTTAATATTCACACCCAAATTTGAAGTAGTAACCAATGCATCTACTGCTATACAGTAAAATGCTACTTCCTTATTCCAGTTAAGTTAATGCAAACAGCGAACTATCTAGGAACAATCTTCATTTTCCTTCATCCAAATCTCTTCCATCTAATGACAAGGTGAGGCAGGGTTCCTATACAGTACAATGCTACTTCCCTATTCAGGTTAAGCTAATGCAAATAGTGAACTATCTAGGAACAATCTTCATTTTCCTTGATCCCGATCTCTTCCACCTAATGACACGGTGAGGCAAGATGCAGAAAACTATAAGGAAAGAAACAATAGAGGAAGCACTTAAATTTTTATCTCTACCTCTTTATCCACCTAAGTGTTTAAAAAAAGAACTAATTTTCTTCATTCGTTCATTTATAAAAACTCCTACATGCTTGCATACATCTATCTAGGTCACCTAATGGCAGCTCTCCACGCTGCTTTATCTCCAATAGCTTCTCTGTTCAAATCTTATCTCTGAGGTGACACTGTGACCATCCCAGGGCTTTCAGTTTCCCTCTCAACTCTACACTCAGTTTGCACACATCGCACCCTCCGCACCCAGTTGTCATTCATCCTCTCCACATTCCCAAAACCATTTCAGTCAACATCTTATCATAACACACATTCAAGTTCCATTCTTCCTCCCAAACCATCTCAACTGTACCCTTATCATTCACTCCTCTCATGCCCTGCACCTGGTTGTCATCCTCCATCCTCTACACATTTCCAAACTATCTCAATCTACCCCTCAATGTTCACACCTCTCACCCTCCACTGTTATTCTCCATCCTCTTCATATGGCCAGTGAAATGGCCCACATATTTCTATTACTGCACCTTCATATTTATTTTACCTCTGCTCTCACTTACAGTGGAAAAAACAGTTAGGTCTCAGTTTCAGTCAACCTTTACTATTTCTTGAATGGTTTACTTTATATTCTGTTAACTTTAGTTCCAGTATTTAAATGAACTGTAAGATTAACAATTATGCAGTTCTAAGAAGTGATACGGTAAAGGTGTTTCGGCAAGGTAGTGACATTCTGGCATTATGCATATTAAACAACAAGAGGGCAAGATTCAAACAAATTAAGGCAGAAAAAACTTCCTCCATCTCATTTCAATTTCTTAACCGTGAGAAAAGTCATCTTATCACTAGAAAATTCATACCTGATGGAGCTGGTCCACGTAACCGACTACACAAAATTTTATTAACTTTATAGTTACAGAGGTGGGAATGTGTCTCTCGTTTCTATAGCCAGTTTGTTTTCACTGGACAGAATTAACACCTACATCAATACTGTGTGGTTACTTTAATTCATTAATCTATCGCCAGACACCCTAATCCCCTAGGGGTATGGCTACAAATTGCCTTCACATTGCCATGTCCTCTACCATTTGGTTGCCTTCCCCCTAACTTACATCTCTCTCCAGTCCATTCCTCCATCTCATCCTTGGTTGTAATGTAGGAATGAGAGTCTTTGAAAAATTCAGCCTTCCATAATTACCTGACTACATTAACACCTGAAAAGGCTTGGGGAAGTTATCAGGTTAAACTAATGCATTACAGTACTGTACTTATCCGAACAGACATCTGCCACACTCCCCCCAAGCAGTCAAGGTCCCTCGCCACTTCGAGTTCTCCAGGGAGTCTCGCAACACACCTCTTGAGCCAGGATCAGGCTGTTCTCACTGGAATCAGGCAATCTTGATACTTCGTTTTCACCCACACGAACCCTTGGCAGCCACAGGAACACCACTGAAATGATTGCAGGAATACAGTATAATTCATTGACATTCACAGTAGGCAATTATACAATAGATACACTAGTATTTCTATCTTCTACTTGCCTAAATTTGCCTTATGCTGTCCATTTCGCATAGTTCAATGGCAGAACAAGATAATGTGACACCTAGTTTTCCTTTCCACAGCACTTCTTCGTGATGAGCATGATACTTTAGTATTCATCTATTTTTACAACTCAAAATTCAAGATGCTGAGAAATTTCAGATAAAGTTGAAACGAAGAGCGTAGGATCATACTTATGCTTTTGTTACAGCTAAGTATTCAAAGTCGGGAGTTGTCACTTAGATCTCCTACAGCCGTTTTTTCTGACAATGGGTCACTTCCACAAAAAATACAGAGATGTGGTTGCATGGACTTTGATGAGTCTCAGTTATAAGTTAGGAATGAGTCCTTGGTTACCAAACTGCTTTTACCCTAACTTGGCCTAAAATTGCCATCTCTCCATCTTGAATGCCAAGTTGTTATACTTGATAATTAGTCATGAAATGTTATGGGAAGAATGTAGAGCCATACCATTGTCTTCCTGCCAATGAGCTATGTGAAATAAGTTATGAAAGAGCGAAAATCTGGGCCAAAATATTGTGAGAAACCTATAGTCAAAATTACCGTCCAAGTCTGACTGCACTTGGCCATCAACGAACTGAAAAGGGGTTGGGGATCTTTACGAGGGGTCTTGGTCATAAGTTATGTCTCCCTGGTTACAATTCAGAATTATCCCAGTTTGGTTACATTTGAACATGCTAACTGAAAAGGGACTAGGGATCACTCTTATGAGACTTGCAATGATTTTTAGAATTTGTGGAAATTACTATACCAAAACCTTCCGGAAGGGCCACGTGTAAATAGCAAGCATATAATAATAATAATAATAATAATAATAATAATAGCAGTAGTGGTGGTGGTAGTAATAATAATAATAATAATAATAATAATAATAATGATAATAGTAGTGGTAGTAGTAGTAGTAGTAGTAGTCGTAGTAGTAGTAGTAGTAGTGATAATAATAATAATAATAATAATAATAATAATAATAATAATAATAATAATAATAATAATAATAACAATTTCTGAAAATGTTGAAGCATTATTCAAGGAAACCACATTCCAGATGGTAAAGCCACATTCCAGATTAGAATGACAAAATTCCACACTTGTACATCAGATATGGTGTACAGTCTTTGTAATATACACAGTATTTTGATGGTAGGTCCAAAAATAGTCAAAAAGCATAAAAATATTGATTTATAACTGCTGTTATGAAATATAAAAAAGTAGACACTTAGGATGCTGAAAATACTCTAGTCATTGCAGACCTAATATGGGAATTTTGGTATGAAATTTTTTTACGGATTATGACCTGTGACCTTAAGATCAAGGTCAAAGTCATTCATAGTATATAAATCATGTTCATTCATGACCCACTACATTTCCACCAAGGTTGGTCAAAACTGGCCAGATACTCCCGATTTACCACTTTCCTTCTTGCTGGAAGTTTGCTTTCATTCAGCCAGTCCCAAAGAAGGGTGACCATTCCCAACCCTCTAACTATCGTCCCATTGCTGTAACATCCTGTATCTCAAAAGTTTTCGACTCAATTCTTAAATTGAAAATTTTAAAGCATCTTTCCTATCACAACCTTCTTTCTGATCATCAGTATGGGTTCCGTCAGGGACGCTCCACTGGCGATCTTCTCACCTACCTTTCAGACTCCTGGTCATCCTCCTTTCGGGACTTTGGCGAAAGCTTTGCCATTGCACTTGACATCTCAAAGGCTTTCGATCGAGTCTGGCATAAATCTTCAATTTCCAAACTGCCTTCTTACGGTTTCTATCCTTCTATCTGTGCCTTCATCTCTAGCTTCCTTTCTGGTCGTTCTATAGCCGCTGTTGTAGACGGCCATCGTTCTTCTAGATCTATTAACAGTGGTGTTCCTCTGGGCTCTGTCCTATCACCAACTTTCTTCCTTTTATCATCAATGACCTTCTAAGCTGTACATCTAACCCTATTCAGTCATACACCGATGACCCCACCCTTCACCTTTCCTATGATCTCCAGTCTTTAAACTCAGTGTTTCCAGGCATCTCGAAATGATCGGATCTTGAATTTGGCTCTCTCTCGTATTTTGTTTTTCTCTTGGAAGGAATATTTTTGCTGGCTCGCTGCCTTCTTCTTCCTCACATTAAAAAGAAAAAAAAAATCAGCGCTCCATTCATATATTCCATTGTTGTCTATCCACTGCCATTATTATTTTAACTTCATCCCACTCTACTACCACTGCAAGATATCCCCTCAAATCCCCACCACCGCAACTCCATGTATCACCATCACAACCATGACCCATTTCTGTTTTTACCAGTGCATAATACTCCACCATCACATCCACCACCAAACCATATCACCATTCTGCCACAGTTACATCTGCCACTTTATTCCATTTGTTCATAACCCTCCACCCATCACATTTGCCACCCGAATCTCCACAACTTCCCCATCACTTCTATAATCACATCCACCATCAAACTCCATCTCCACCTGTTTCACCAGACTCCTCTATGCTTTCCACGAGCGGCAAAAACATCAGTCCACTTCCTCGTGGAACATTCACGGAACACTTACATTTTTTTTTTTTTTTCTGGTAGGTTTCCTGGAATCCAAAAATTGCATCACCGGGTTTCGAAATCATTGGCCAGTGACTCGCCATTGGTCGTAATGAACTGGAGGAGTATTTACGTCAGCAACTGTACCTCGACACCAGAGTGCCAAAACTGCAGGATGGAGCAATAATGGAAAATGCGGGTGGGGGTTGGATAGGACGCGGGCTGGAACACCTGTCAACTCTCCAGACCTCCCACACGGCGCGACACGAGAACACAGTCAATAATCAGTACCTCTGACACCAATAACAGGGGAACCTCGTAACAACGACGCGGTATCTCTTCAAATACAACTACTAAAATACTACCATTATCGCTAGGAGTCAACACCGCTAACGCCAAC
>NC_137033.1:5981805-6101805 GCF_032717465.1 Coenobita brevimanus | reverse complement strand
ATGAGGGAGAGGGGTGTGAGTTGGGGGGAGGGCAGTCAAATGGTGAGTAACAGAGCGACTTGGAGGCGTTTTGTCTGCGGTCACCCTTTGCGGGATTAGGGTGTCGGGCTATAGATAGATAGATTGTCAACATCACGAAGTATTGCCACCAACGCTAGGAAACATTACTAGCAGCACAAAAGACTCTAGATATAATCAATGCATTACAAGCACGTTCGTCTAGGACATATCCTGCCTCACACCATGAAGCCGTCATTGGGAGTAAGGAAAAAGGCTTGGCGGGTAAAGGAATGGGTGGGATGGGCTGGAATGTTGATGGGCGGTAGGGTTGGTACAGGAAAGCTTGCTCAGTGAAAATGGGTGTTGTTGGATCAGTGGTTTGAGTGCGCTGAAGATGGGTTTTATAAATTCCTTCACGAATGTAAGTGTTGTGGGGTGGCAAGGAAACGGTCGTGAGGAACGAAGAAATTAGTGGGGTACGCTAGAATCGTTGCGGGAAATGGAGAGGGACCTTGAGCATATCACCAGCTAAAATAGGTGCTGTAGCATTTACGGTCTGAGAGCAGTGATGGTTTACTTCAGAGTTTTCTCAACAAAAACAAGACAAGCTCGTGTTAATCTCCTGAGCACGGCGTCTTGCGCAAGACCGGTAAAGTCCACAAACACAGGATACCAGCAAAACTTACGACCCCAGTAACACCAATAGAAATCTGAACTCAGGGATACTGCTCTGTCAGCACCACCACCATCACCATCTCCAACAATAACGACACTGCCACCACCATCAATACCTCTAACGCCAATACCACCACCATCACCATTACCAATATGAACAACAATAAAAACATGAACACCTTCACCCCTCAACACAACCCCCACCAACACCACCAAAAACAACAATTCCACCACCATTAACAACAACAGCACCATCAAGAACACAACCACCACTAACAGTAATAGAGCCACCACCACCACCACCACCACCAACAACAACAACAACAACAACAGCAACACCATCACCACCACCACCAACAACAGCAAGAACTACACCAGCAACACCAACAATATCTCCACACAAACAACAACACTGTCTATACCGCCACCAATACTGCCTTTAACACCGTCACCACCACCAACACTACCACCACATTAACAACACCATACACACCAAAAAACACCCTTACCACTATCACCAACAACAACACCACAAGCACCGTAACCGCCACTAACACAACCACCCCAACCACAACCAACAAGAACTCATCCACCACCAGATACACTACTTCCATCAACAGTATCACCAACACCACCACAACACTGCCACCACTACCACAGCCATTAGCAGTAACAGTCTCAGAATCAAGACAGCAAGCACCAACACCACCAACAACAACAAAAAGTCAAGTCTGTGGCAAGAGTCGGGCACACAAAAACGGGGAAAAAACGAGAACACAAAGGGTCTGGCTCTTACAAATACAGTAACAACAACAGCTATAGCACCACTAACAACAACAACAGCAAGAACACCAGCACCACCACCACAACATACCACTAACATCAATACATCATCACCAACACAACACCAAACCACACGCACTACGGGAACACCAATTCCACAATCCACAATTACAACACTGTGGTAAACAATGGCCCCATAGACAAGTCTTGCCTAGACTCGGACACAAACTAGCGTGACAAAAGGCACCTTTCACAGCTGCAACCACCCTGCAATATTCTAAGGGAAAAAGAATATTTGTTTGGCGGTTAAGCACTTAAATGACACCCTTCTGACTTATAAAGCGTCCCAGTAGAGCCACCTGTCTGTTCTGCTCTGTCCCACATTGGTATATTTACAGCTGTTCCGGTACGACACGGGTCTACGCACATCTAGTGCCCTTGTATTGTACTCTTATGTGTATGTACATAAGTGTGTATGTATGTATGTATGTATGTATGTATATACGTATGTCCCTACTCCTCAGCATCCCCACTCCCCTAAGACCTAGGTCCCCTTCTTTCAAAATGATTGAGTGACACAAGCAGTATTTGGCTGTCCCTATCAGCGCGGTAAGAAGTAAAAGCAACAACAGCACCACTGACACCGCCACTAACAACACCACAACCATGACCGCAACAACAAAACCACCATCAAGAACAATAACAAGAGCACCACAACCAGCACCACCACAACCAGCACCACAACAACCAAAACCAGAACAACAAAACCACTACAAACAACAATAATAACACCGCGACAAGCACCGCCACAACTAACACCAGAGAAATATTATAACCACCATCACCACAACTAACAAAAACAACACCGTGGCAACAACAACACGAGACACAGACCATTACCGTCGGGCTCTCTCGGCTCGGACGGGGGGATGTGAATCTAATTATACCTGAAAGCGGCGAAGGAAGAAATATGAAAACTGGACTTTATGGCGGGATTACTGGAACGAAGTTGCTGATTTGCTGTTGTTATTGCGTGTTTTTGCGCTCCCTCTGGATTGGTCCGCGCAATTAGGGAGAAAGTTTGGCTTTTGTTATATATGTTATATTCTATGTTTCTCTCATTTGTTTTGTATGAATACTTGTACAATATGAGGGTTTGGTTATATCGATTACCCATTTTGTTATCTTTTTCCTTTGTTTCACCAGTATTTACATTGTGATTCATTTTTTATTTTATTTTTTTAGCTTCCATTACACTGGTTATTTCGTCAATTTTATATATATATATATATATATATATATATATATATATATATATATATATATATATATATATATTCATTTATTTATTTGCATTTATTAGTATGGCTCATATTACGATTATTTTTGGCATTTTTACACCGATTATTTCCGGTTCAATTATCTCTTTTTTTTTTTTCTTTTTTTTCCCCAGTGCATCCGTACATCCTGGCTCCGTCCTGTTCGGTATTACAAGACTTACAAATGCCTTTCTAATTGATTTGCTGGCTCTGTCCCCCTTAAAAAAAAAAAAAAAAAAAAAAAGTACACAAAAACAAAAGGTACAGCTCGAAATTTAATCAAGAGTCCAATTATTTCCAAAGTAGAAAAATCGCCAATGCAATTTGTCCACCAGCATTTTTCTGTTTTCAACGTGAGATAAACCCAAACAACGAAATTATGATTAGCAGAGGTTGTCGACCTGATGAGTGGCAGGTAACTTCAGGAGCTTCAAACTCCATCACTTAGCACAGAGCTAAAATTGTAATGACTTAAAAGGCTTCATATTGCCACATAAACGCTGAAGAGTACATCACAAGGTTCTTAAAAGTGTACCTCCAGACCTGCTGTGACTGGGGGAAAGGCTGTAGCAGGAGTGACTGCCGGGACTCCCTTAGTTACTTCTGAGTACTATAATCCCACACTCACTCTGCACGGAGACCCCAGATGAATCTTTATATCAAACATCATAGCACCTCCCCACTCAGGCACAGCTCTATGGCAATAAAAACATGCACAGCTCTAAGAAAATAAATATATCCATTAAAACTGCAGTATTGTACATAACTTTCTTTTGGGAACTAATAGCGAAATTAGACATACATGATGAGAAGCCTATCATAACCGCGATGTCTTTCAGAACGACGTAATCCATCGTCCTCAGTTGAATGTTTCGTGGACGACGGCCGGGTCTTGCCACAGAACGATAAAGTTCGCTGTCTGTCAGCTTCTCTGAGTAGTCCAGCCCATGGCAAAGATGAGCCTGATTGATGCACCTCAACCCGAGGTTCCTGCTGCATGTCAATCCTCAGTTCTGCTGTTGGCTCCAGGACTAACGAGGATTCCTCTACATTATCCACAACACCCTCTTTCTCACAGAGCTTGATTCTCCTTCGACTGTGGTCCTGATGACGCTGCACCCTCTGCCCATCTAGCACCTCCTCCTTTTTCAGTGATACTGGATCGCTTTTGTGCCCAATGACTCCAGACAACCACTGCAGACCAGAAATCGTATTGCATAGCCAGACACCATAATCCGGTAAGGGGTGGCCATTTGACCTTGGGTTAGTTGTTTTACCGGGAGGGGCACTAACCCCTTGCCAACCCACTTGTTAACACGTAGGGAAACGTATGGGTTGGTTATATGGTTACCATCCACTGTTGTAAAAGATTTCCTAGATTACAGGAAACCATTACATTTGTTATTCACTGTAAAGCTACATAAAAAGGAAAGAATAATAATATAAACTGACAGGAAAGATGAAAGAACTAGGAAGAGAGGAAGGCAAACACAAAAAGAATGAGAAAGGTGAAGGAAGAGGTAGGCAGCACTGTATCAAGTGAGTGGATGATGGTCACCACCACCTACTGATAATAATATTAATAGCAAGAATCAAAGGCTCATGAGACTGAAGAGACTGAGTCCATTTTTTTTTATTCTATTTTAACGATTTTATTCAGCACAGGATATATTTTTGGAACTGAGGGAAATAAGTATAGCAAAAAAACGTACTATGCGTTTTCTAAGCTGAATAAAATCGCCTGGTAACAAGAATAAATTAATTAGGAATATACCCCGTATTCTTGTGCATGGAATGGATGATTATTCGCGAAAAAGCTGGGAAAAACGATTTACAGCATATATGCAGTTATGGCCGTGTTCTAGATGGCACAGAAGGCTTCGCAACACTTCTTCCTTAGCGACTTACTCAGCATAATGTTCCTTAACATTCTCGCATTTGCTAATTTATAACGTTTAAATATCAACATACCTTGCATCAGTTAACACAGCAGAGGATACCAGAGCATAAAATGCAAAATATGTGAAGGATCTTCTACCCCTAACTCAACGAATTCTTGCTCTTCGACCATGATATTTCTGTAATTCCTTTTCATAACCACATTGTCAACATCAGGCCGCAGCAAATCCAAACAGGCTCATGATTTTTTGCCCATCAAACTCCACCCCTAACCCCCTCTGACTTCCTCATAACGGAGTTTAACATTTTATTTTTAGTTGACATGCCTACTACCGTAGAATTAGTTGGGTGAACATCCACTTATTCTGAATGATCATCAATAATAACTGTAAACATTTTACTCATGAAAAGTCCCACATAATCCAAATAGATCCTAGGCGATGGCCGCGACTGCCATTCCCAGGACTGAAGTGGTGCTTCAGGAGCCAAATTTCTCGACTTCTGACATTCTTAACACTGCCACGCACTTGTGTCAATCTCCATATTTGGCCACCAAACATAACTAAGTGGAACATTTTTCATACGTGATATCTCTAGATATACCTCACAGAGTTTGACCAGCACCCTCTTCCTACCTGGTTCTGGCACCACAACTTTCGATTCTCACAAAATCACCCCATGATGTGCAGTTAACTCACACTTCCTCCTGATAAATGGCTTTAGCTTCTCCTCTGTGTGGTTCCCAGGCCAGCTTTTTATCACGTAATTCTTTACTCTGACCAGTGTCTGGTCGCTCTCCGTCCACATTGAGAGATCCATCATGGTGGCTGGTGAAATATCAAGATGCTCCACCAGACACGGCACGTCAAGAGTCACTGGTACAGCTCAAAGGGCTTCTGGAAGGGGTAGACGGTAAGGGCATCAGCATGTACTGATTGTCTTCCAGGTTTGTATGTTATAGAGTAAATCATATGTTGCTACTGTCAGGGTCCATCTTTGTATACGTCCTGAAGCCATTTTCACTTACAGTAATTTATTAATTTGATGATCAGAAACAGATCAAACTGAAGACCATAGATATAATTATGATTTTTTTTCCTACCCTAAATGCTACTGCTAATCTTCTCTATTTTTTGTGTGTATTTGTATTCAGCTGGAGCTAAAGTCCTTGAGTCAAATGTGATCGGTTTCTCTTCAACAATTTCCATGCAGTGGGTAAAAACTGCTCCTCGGCCACGTGGAGAGGCATCACAGGTTAGTGGGAGGGGTTTACTGCTGTCGTAGTGCACCGACACTCTCGAACTGGCCAACAGCTATGTTTGGCATCGCAAAGAGCTAGTTGCTCACTGTTAAGCATGCGATCATGTGCTTAGAAAACACATTTACCCAATATTAACTTAACACCAGCATCCTCGAACCTCAGCACTTCCGTCAAGTTATTCTTGTGTTCCTCATCAATTATTCCTGTCACTGAAATGTCATCCAAGTAAAAGCAACTTCGGGAATGCCTTGTAACGAGTTTTCCGTTACTCTCTAAAAAATTCCTGGGGCAGAGATGATACCATTAGTTAACATCCTTGGGTCACCCTGATTCAGAATATATATGGGTCTGGGGTCTCTGGCCCGTGGTTTGGGGGTGACTGAAGGACAAACAAACAAACAAACAATGCAGCTCTTTTGTGTGTGTGTGTGTGTGTGTGTGTGTGTGTGTATCTATCTGTCTATTTATCTATCTATCTACCTACCTACCTATCTGTCTATCTATCTATATCTATACCTATCTATCTATCTATCTATATCTATACCTATCTATCTCTATATCTATATTTATCTATCTATCTATCTATCTATACACACACACACACACACACACACAGTATATATAATCATGTATACAATAATAAAATTTGTAAAAACCGTTTTTTACATATATTACGTATCGTCAAGGGAATAAGGTTCTGTTGTCCTGGGTTACTACCTGACTACCTGAAAATAACACTATTTGACAAAATTTATAGTGTATGTTTACCTTTCTGGTTTTCAGATATCTGTGGAGCTAGCAGCCTGTGTTTGGGAAGTCTTGAGGACGCAGTCAAAGACTAGAAATTATGTAAAAAAAGAAAAAAAAGAAAAAAAGTTTCTGCTCCTGTATATTCTTTGTTATCAACTCTCAAGCTTGGTTGTTTTTTTTTCCAAAAATGATCTCAGGATATTTTTCCATATCCACACAGTATACATACCGTATACTTATATCAATGTGTACCAGAGAGTTTCTTCTACACTCATACCAAGTTTCACAAATAAATATTGGATTAGAACAATTTGTTTTTATTTTCTTCCGGGCCGGGTAAATAGTACCCAGGTATGGTTGTGGTGTTACTAAAAAAAAACTTATGCCTAGAATCACAACTGATACCCAAGATGTAAACGGCACCCCAGTCTAGTATGATGTGACGCAACCAGTCAGGACCAAGTAGGTTCGGTCCGTCACCGTCCACTACCACTAACGGCAAAGTTGTGTTATATTTAACTCAAACATCAACTTTACCTAGTACTTCGATAATGTTACCAGCATAAGTACACAGCATCACACCTATCGCCTGAAGAACAGGTTTCACCTTCCCTTTTCAGATGCCATAAAAAGGTTTCTTATTCGAAATAGATAATTAAGCTCCATAATCACAGATGCTTTATTTAACTATTCAGCTGCGGCAGTGTGTTTTTTAACCCACGTCACTGATGCAACAGATACGAGGAAAATATGGTGTTTTCATGAGCTGTTTTGATCCACTTTACCAAACATGTTTAAGTTTTAGTCACACAAACTTCAGTCTTTCCACTAACCTTTGAAATTAAGGTCCGTAGGTGGTCAACAGCTAGAGGAAGAACGAGATGAAGCGGTGTTTTGTGTGACTGGCGAGCATGGGTCACCCTGGCAAATGAGAGAGAGTGAGTTTTTAGTGGCGGCCATGCTACGTGAAGGACGAAATTTGGGAGATGACGTCCATGCTTTATAACACTACAAAAAAAAAAAAAAAAGTTAATTTTCGATTACATGGACACTTGTTCCACTGTACTGTAGTATGGATGTAAAATAAATGGTGCTACACTTAGAGCCGTACATGCTGTGTGAACGTTATAGTAATTAAGGGGACAATGCGACGTTTTCCTTTAAATATTTGTACTGCTTCTAAATGTATCACTTAATGTTATCACTAATTACTACAAAGTCGCTTGCAAAGTTATGAGGTTGCATTATAACAGAGTTGCCACATGAACGAAAAAATGTAGCACGACATCACCAGAAAACAGTCACTTATTTACCTATTTCTCTATCATTTATTACTAGTTATGCACAAACTAAGTAATTTTCTATCTTAGTAAGTACCTGTCTTTGGTCATATAAAGCTATAACAATCAGAATAACTTCATAGTAAGTGTCACGTTCATTTTCGATAGTGCGTAGTGCAGTGCATTGTCACTCACCATTGTTTCCATACTATTACACTATGTTTGTACGTAATAAACATGGATAATATAACAATGTTGCAGTTCTTTCTGACATAGAGAAGGGTTTGGAGTTGTGGTAGGCATGGAAACCAGTCTTCCCTACGTGGGCAGTCCTTGCACTCGACACACATTGGTATTCATAACTTTCTTTCTCACGTTTTCCTTATAATGTTCACATTTTCTCACTATATCACTTATTATCACTTACTATTACAAAGTGACTCTCAAGGTAGTGAAGTAACATTTATGCAGAGTTGCCACATGAGAGAAAAAAAATGTACCACTTTACTTCACCAAAAACAGTCACTTTATAATCTACTGTACATGTACACTGTGGGACTAAAGTCCTTGGACTCAACTTGGTACGATATTCAGCCACAGATGACGTTCTAATTGTTGATCGGGGAGGAGTGCGGAGTCAGGAAGTAGGAGACACATGAAAGAGAAGGTGAGAGGGGATGAGTGGGTGGAGCCCTGGTGGTTCATCGCTTCGGGAATCCGTATGTGTTAGTTGGAAAGCAACGAATGACACGGCGAAATGTAAAAAAAATAATAATAATAAAATAACAAACTAGGGTACTATAATTTAACAACGTATAGGTACTTATACTTAAATGTTATATCGCTGTGATTAAACCTGAATATATAATATACAGAACTTTCATCGCCTCCATCATCTAACTGCTTCGCTATGAATATCTTCTATGAGAAAAAAAAATATTTGATCCGAACTCTGCCGAATGAATCCTGTGTGTGTGTGTGTGTGTGTGTGTGTGTGTGTGTGTGTGTGTGTGTGTGTGTGTGTGTGTGTGTGTGTGTGTGTGTGTGTGTGTGTGTGTGTGTGTGTGTGTGTGTGTGTGTGTGTGTGTGTGCGTTTTATCAAAATTATTCAGATTGTTACGATCTCATTGTAACCAATACTGATGGAATCATACAGGGTCAGCTAAGAAGTGGACCTATGGTTTTAAAACACTAGGTTAAAGGTCAGTGTCACAGGGCAGGGTCAGCTAAAGTTTTATTTAATTAGGACCAAAGTTTGTAGAAGGGTTGAGGATATGGCCAAAATCATAGGGAAGGGTCAAAGGCCAAGGTCAAAAGGCAAGGACAACTCACACAGCTCTGATGTATTTTACCAGACTTGGTGGAATGGTTATGGGTCAGGCAAAAATGCAAAGCTTCGATTATTTTAAATATCTCTCAAAGAACAAAATAACTACGACACTTTTGATATGGATCTGAACAATAGGTTTATGATCAAAGTCACATGGCAAGATAAATTTAAATGCATTGATCCAATGTTCATTATTTTGAGGTAAAGTTCAGGCTAATAATGAGAGAGAGAGAGAGAGAGAGAGAGAGAGAGAGAGAGAGAGAGAGAGAGAGAGAGAGATCTGATGTAGACAACAAAGATGAAGGTCACAATGAAAGGTCAAAGGTCAAGGTGAGTGGACAAGGTTAACTCATGCAGTTTTGATATGATCTGAACAAAAGCTGTTTGGAGAGAGAGAGAGACAGAGAGAGAGAGAGAGAGAGAGAGAGAGAGAGAGAGAGAGAGAGAGAGAGAGAGAGAGAGAGAGAGAGAGATCCGATACTGAGAACAAAGATCAAGGTCAAGGTGAGTGAACAAGGTTTACTCATGCAGTTTTGATGTGATCTGAACTAAATCTGGTTAAAGGTTAGCATTTAGGACCATGACAGAAATGAATATTCGATTATAAGCGTAATCTATCAAGCTCAAGATCACAGAACTAAGGCTGATATTCCGCCTTTGGACCAGTTGGTGGCAGGGGCCGAGAGGGGGTTGCACTCTCTCATTGTTCTTTACGGTTGATTTTATTCTATTTCTTTTATTATCTTTGAAGAAGGTTGGGAGAATTTTAACCATCGGATGGAAAAGTGTAAAACGATAAGGAGTACGTGTCTAACGCCTAAATTTCAGTCATAATGCTTGGTATGCAGTTTGGGATAACCATAAGTCAGAAGCCCTTACACCCACTGAGAGTATTGATTAGTAAATACTACACATAGAGAGCAACATCAGCGACTGTCAATTGGTCAAAGGGCCAAACATTTGAAATTGCCCTCCAATCTTCACCTTCATTCAATTTCTCTCAAAATGAAATTAATTCATTCGTGCCTGACCTTCAACCTTACCATCAACTTTGGCACATTTCGGATAAGAAGTATTTCAATTGTCTTTGCACTGTAACGTTAATCTTAACCTGTTGATCTCACATTCGAATTCTTCATCTCTTGTTGTCTCTCAGTCGTTCAACCAAGTATGAGCCAATCGATTCAAAACTTATATATATCGTCGAACGTATGATCTTGCCATGGGATCCTTACTTATGAAGGATTGTTCTCAAAATCAAATCCGTCCATCCCTCTCTGCTCAGAATCTCTCCATGAAGTTTGGTCTAAGTCGGATAATTATAGGCTGATTTTGCGAGGTCGAGCTTTGACTTAGCCCCGTTACCTTAATTTTTGGCCTATTTTTCTTGGGGAAAAATATACTTTGCTGTTCCTCTAGCCTTCCACCAAATTAGGTTGTAGTATGGAAAAACTGGTCGACCTATGTAGTTTACGCACGCACACACACACACACACACACACACACACACACACACACACACGCTAAATGAACAAAACATAACACCCATTCTTTCTTCGCAAGTCGCGGTGTAATGTGACAGAAAGAAACACAAGGAAAGAAGGGAAAAATATAAAAGATGAAAAAAACAAAAAAAAATCACAGAAAAACAAAGAGATAAGGGGAGAGAGAGAGACGACGGAAAGAAACAAAGGCAGATGGCAAAACAGGCAGAAACCATCACTTGGCTATGACAAAAAACAATGGAAAATAAAAGAAGAAACTCACACGAAAGGAAACAAAGAAGGAAATATACGAAGCTGCAAGAAAAAAATAGAAAAGTATAGAAAGAGAGAGAATAACAGACGAAAATACAGAGAAGAAGATGAAGAAACAAAGAGCTAAATAAAGACAGAGTGAAACAAAGACAAAACATGCTGAAAGAGCAGTCACAAAAAAGCAAGAAAGAGCATTTATCAGTGCAAAATCCGTGCCCACCAACTGGCCTGAGGGCTTAATATTTGACTTTGCCCTGTGACCTTCACTTCGAGATATTATACTCAAAATCGAATGACTTTATCACTGCCGAATTCTTAATCCTTCACCAATTTTCACGTTTATAAAAAAAAAAAAAACAAGTTTGCGTTGACTTCGCTCTATTGTCATGACATTTGAACTTTTGATGTGACTTCCGCCTTTGCAAATCCGAATCTATTTTCTTTAATCTGAACCCTCTCGCAAATTTAAGATTACGTTTGAAAAAGCAAAAGATTTTTAATTCTGTTTAGTTTTTTAGGTAATTGGCTGCAGAGATACTCGACATCCTTCTTTAAGCTCATCGGTTGCAGAGATTTCTTACAGTTGAAAAAATCTTTGAGTACTAGAGTGAAGAAAATACAAGTTCACCAGCCTCATCGGAGTAACAGTGTCCGTGTTTGAACTCAGAGACGTCCTTCTCAGTTTGTTCTTGCCATCTCCTGACGATATTCTTCAGCTTAGGATAGAAGATTTGAACTGGAAAGCTTAGATGTAGCCTCAATAAATCCATTCAGTACGAGACACATTTCCCAAGCTACATAAGATCGCCTGGTAACAGCAAAAATGCACTATAAAGGACGCCAACTGATTCAAAGTGTACTATATCACAGGTAAGGGTGAAAGGGGAATGCTGTGAGGGAGGTGTGTGGGCCTGCAGTCCTTGCGAGGGCCCTTGAAAGGCTAAACAAAGACGCTCCAGGGAGCTTAGTGTCGTGCTCTAAGTGGCTCTAAAGATTTCTTAACACTTATTATTTTGTCATGTAGTCCGCACGCAACACCTCAGTATCCTCTTTTTTGTTTAAATGGACATTGTATCGATATATAAAGTGATAAAATAACATAGAAGAGAGCTTAAAGGTGTAATAAGCATAGTAAATCGCTGAGAAAGAGGTGCTACAAAACCTCTTTCACCACCCAGAATACAGCCCTCGGTGCTGAAAGCTGACTCGAGTCTCAAGGGCCAGACTCAGGTGTCAAAGTAACACGTGAAGATGGAGGAGGTCATCAGGGATATTTATAAAGCGTCCTAACCACATGAATCCCGTGGAGGATTCTGTATTTTAGTCCTGCTTCCATATGCATTAGTTAGGAGAGACTTTAGAAAATGGAAGAGTTAAGTATAGCCTGCTTCCTACTAGGGGACTCTCCTAACCAGAATAATATCGTCCACAAATAGCAACAATCACCATATAGAAGTCGTTAGGTAATTTTCACGGTGAGCAAGTCTTCATAACTGTGTACTATAATGATATGTTTTTTTTATTACGCCCTCCCTGTCGATAGCAAGAGCAGGGTAATGTTTTACTCGTCGTGTATGTGTGTGTGTGTGTGTGTGTGTGTGTGTGTGTGTGTGTGTGTGTGTGTGTGTGTGTGTGTGTGTGTGTGTGTGTGTGTGTGTGTGTGCGTGTTTACCTAATTGTATCTTTACAGGTGAGTCAAACTCTTTCTGTCCGGTGTTCAGAAATATTTCAATCATACCTATTATTAAATTTTTAAATAGTGTTGACACACACTATTTCATTTGGTAGTGCATTCCACTGATCATTTGCTCAGTCTGGGAAATTAGATTTCCTTTGGTCTTTATCACCTCTCTTCTGGAATAGTTTCTTGCAGTGTCCTCTTGATACTGTTTCCCCATTGGTTATAAACTCGCTTATGTCTATGTTCTCTTCTCCTGTGATACATTTATACAACATAATCATGTCTCCTCTTTTCCTTCTATCTTGTAATACTGGTAGATTTAGTTTTTCTAGTCGTTCTTCATAGCTTAGATCCTTTAAAATTGGGGCCCACCTTGTCGCAGCCCGTTGTATCTTTTCAACCTTATCAATGTGTTTTTTTAAGATGTGGCTTCCAGACTACAGATGCATACTCCAGAGCTGGTTTATTGAATGATGTGATTATCTTCCTCAGCATGTCTTCATTAATGTATGTGAATGTTATTCTCATATTAACAAGAAGTGTGCACATGTTCCATACATTCCTATATATGTGGTAAGCCGGTGATAGTCTGTTACTGATAATACTCCTAAGTCCTTCTCCTTTTCTGATCTGTGTAGGGTTGAACTTCCTAACTTATAATCCCAGACCGGCCTTTTTTTGTTTTTTTTCCCACCAAACTTATTGCATGACATTTGTCCATATTGAATTCCATTTGCCATCTACTGCCCCATTTATGTAGCTTATTTAACTCCTTTTGTAGCTCTCTGCAAGAGACTGTATAATTTTCCTTTGTATTTTTGCATCACCAGCAAACATATTTATAAAGCTTCCATTTCCAGTGTTGTTGCCTATGTCATTCATATATACTAAAAACATAACTGGTGCCAGCACTGAGCCCTATGGAACTCCACTTGTCACTTCTTTCCATGATGAGCAATATCCTCTTTGTACTGTTCTCATTATCCTTTTTCTGAGATACTCTTGCATCCAGCAGCACAGATTACCTTGGATTCCTTCTTGATGGTACAGTTTCCATAAAAGTCTGTCAAATGCCTTCTTGTAATCCAAATAGATGCTGTCTACCCAGCCATCACTTTACTGCAGCGTTTCTGCAACTCTGTCATAGTAGCTTAACTGATTAGTAACACGTGATTTTCCCTTTCTAAAACCGAACTATCTGTTATTATATTGTTTTTCCAGATGATTTACCCAAATTTTCCGTATCAGCTTTTCTAATATATTACTTACGATGCTGGTCATTGATACTGGTCGGTTGTTAAGTGGATTTTGTCTGTTTCCTTTCTTGATGAGAAGAACAAGGTTTGCTTTCTTCCAAATATCAGGTAATTTACCTTGCCATAAGGATTCACTGAATATTAAATGTATTGGTCTGCTTAACTTTTCTGCACAGTCATGTAATACTCAAGTTGAAATCTGGTCAGGACCGTTAGCTTTTTCTTTGCCAGATTTACACATCTCTTCCTTGACCTCTTGTTTTGAGATACTTATGTTTGTTAATATATATATATTTTTTTTATGTGTCCGACTCTGGGCATAGGCTTCACAGCCTGCTCCCAAGGCCCAGTAGTCCTCTTACATTCCATACACCTCTACATGCCACCACTTCGGCGCTAACACCCACCGTCCATAATGAGTACATGCCAGGGCTGTCTCATACAGGACTGGTGTATTGGTACGACATGTCGGCGGGTCTTTTGGTAGATCAGTAAAGTATGATTTGATGAAATTCAAATCCTTAAACTGTTCCCTGCCCCAGCGGGGATTTGAACCTTAGTCCGGCAGGAGTGCAGGCCATCTCTCTACTGACTGAGCCACTGCTTGTATGGTTTCATCTCTGTCATATCTACTTCTGTAAAAACTGATGGGAATTTTTGTTCAGTATGTCACAAATATCTTCTTCATTAATATAGATTTTCCCCCCATCTATGGTGGCCTGTATTTTATCCTTGACTTGCGTTTTGCTTCGTATGTAGCTGTAAAACGGCTTCGTTTGATCAGAACTTTCATTTATAATGTCTTCCTCAAAATACCTATGAGCTTCTTTCTTTATCCTTGTACAATCATTTCTTACCTGTTGTATTTTTTACATGAACTTTCGCTATTAGGTCGTCTGTATCTGATCCACAGCAAGTCTCTTCTCTCTTTTACCATTTTTCATTCAGGATTAAGCCATTTTTTATTCCGTATTCCCATTTCTCTGTACTATGTGATGTAGTTTTGGACTTCTGTTTGGTAAATTTCACAGAATTTATATAAAACATTTATATCTTGTCCTCTTAGTTTCTTTCCCAGTCTATTTCTATAAAGTACTTCTTTAGGTCATGATTAGTTACCCTTTCTCTAGCTTAGCCTATTTTTGTAATTTTAATTATCGTTAACTATATCATATGCTATCTTGAAACTGTAGTTTAATACTTCACGGTCGCTTTTGCTGAAAGGAGGTTGATCATTTATATTGTCAATATCATTTTCTTGCGTAGTAAATATGAGAACTAATAATAAGGGATTTAGAAGGAATTTCAGCGTAAATTGGAGGGAATGTAAGAAAATGTTCTGGAAAGAGGTAAAGAGAGTTAGGCAGGGTGTCAAAGAAGTTAGTCGGGGAGTGAAAGATGAAAATGGTAGATTACTATTGGAGAAGGAAGAAAAAGTGAGCAGATGGAGAAAATACATTAAGGAATTGTTGAACATAAAGAATGAAAGTAATGCTAGTATAAGTGGCTAAGGAATGGCTGGGAGACGGAGGGATGTGAAAAAAGAAGAAGAAATCAGTAGCATGGAAGTTGTGGAAGCAATGAAGAAAGTCGAAATGGGGAAAGCCCCAGGAATTGATGGAGTGTGTGGTGAAATGCTGAAGCATGGCAGAGAGATAGTAGTAGAATGGACGTGGAAAATGTGCAGATTGGCCTGGGAGAAAGGCAGAGTCCCAGGGGATTGGAAGTCAAGTATAATTATTCCCCTGTACAAAGGAAAGGGGCAAAAAGAAGCGTTTGGTAATCATAGGGGCTTTTGTCTTCTTAGTGTAATAGGAAAAGTATATGGTAGGATACTTACTGACACAGTTAGGGAAATAACAGAGGAATTAGCAGGAGAACAACAGGGAGGCTTTAGGAAGGGAAGAGTGTGTATATCAGATATTCACCCTTAGACGTTTAGTGGAAATGTTTCCAGAGAAGAGAAAGAAATTGTGTGCGGCCTTCGTGGATTTGGAAAAAGCATATGAAAGGGTGGATAGACAAGGATTGTGGAGATATATGGTAGTAGATGGAAAGTTGTTGAATGCCGTGAAGAGTATATATGAGGGTGCTAAGGCTGCAGTGTGTGCGGATAGCGAACAGAGTGAATTTTTCTATTTGAAGGTTGGATTGAAACAGGGATGTGTCATGTCTCCATGGTTGTTCAGTCTGCATATGGATGGGGTTATAAAAGAGTTACAAGGTATGGCAGTGGACGTTGGAGCCCTAATGAAAGAGGGCAGTATTTGGAAACTCTCTGTACTGTTGTTTGCAGATGATACTGTGTGTTTAAGTGAAGACGAAGGGGAACTGTAAAGCTTAGTGGATGAGTTTGGCAGAGTGTATACGAAACGGAATCTAAAGGTGAATGTAGGGAAGGGTAAAGTTATGGTCTTCGAGAGAAATGAAGTCAGTGGATGTACAGGGAGGTTGGATGAGGAGGATGTGGAAAATGTGAGTGCATTTAAGTACTTGGATAGTGTGATGAGTAAGGATGGAAGTTTAGAGGGTGAAGTGCTTGAAAGGGTACAACAAGGAAGAAAGGTTGCTGGTTCCGTGAAAGCATTGATAAGAAACAGGGAAGTGAGCATGGAAGTGAGAAAGTTACTACATGACAGTCTTGTGATACCAGCTCTAACGTATGGATGTGAAGCTTGGACTATGTTGGAGGGATAGAAGTCAAGAATGAGAGCAGTGGGAATGAGTTACTTGAGAGTAGCCTGTGGAGTCATATGAAGAGACTGACTGACGAATAAGGAAGTGAAAAAGCGTTGTGGTGTGGATGTGGATGAGATAGGAGGCGTTAGGAGGAACACAGCGAGGTGGGTTGGCCATGTGGAGAGGATGGAGAGTGAGAGACTGACGAGGAGAGTGTATGCGAGTGAGGTGGGGGAAGAGGGAGGGGGGAGGCCAAGGATGAGATGGAGGGATGGAGTGGAGAGGTGTATGAGAGAAGGGCATGTAAGCTGGGAGCAGGGCAGTGAAATGGCGGGGGACAGGGCGACATGGAGGTGATTTGTTTGTGGCCACCCCTTACGGGATTAAGGAGTCCGGCAATAGATAAATAGATTGATAGATAGGTAAAACTAGACCTGACAGAAAATAGTGCAAATAGCCTGTAAGTCGACAAGAATACTGATCCAGCCGGTGGCTGTAATGGTGTGAGGATAAGAGGATTGGGGCGTGTGAGAAACAGAATGAGAGAGAATGTGGGAGTATAAGACCTATAATGAGGGGAAATGTGGGAGTGTGAGACCTGAGATGACAGGGAATGTGGGAGTGTGAGAATTAAGATGAGATATTTATTGGGATCTAAAAGCTAAAATGAGAGGGAATATGGGCGTGTGAGACCAAAGATAAGATATATATGGGGGTGTGAGACCTATAATGGGAGGGAATGTGTATGTGGGTGTATGAGGGAATGTGTATGTGGGTAGAGTAAGAGGGACTGGATATGCGTTTCAGAGAATGATTAATGATTATGTGTAATGTGCACGGTGGGAGAGTTCTTCAGGAAACAGGTATGAATGCAAAACATGTTGAGTGGCTGACTGTGGATGTCGGTGTGCGGGAGAAAACGGATATGGATATGTTAAGTGGCAAATGGGAGCTTGTGTATGTTGGTGTGGAACGTAGATGGTCGGTAGGAGAGAATGTGCGTTGTGTGTCAGACAATGGATGTGGATGTGAAATATGCAGGTTGACATGAAAACAATCTGAGTGTGAGAGGGAGGGGGGTGGGAGTGATGTGAGCATGTGAAGGATGGGAGGTGTGGATGCTGCTGGATGATTGAGGGTGGTGGTAATGCGAGTCTGCAGGAAATGGCTTTAAGTAAAAAAGAATGCAACATGCGTGAAAAGAGAGACTGAATGTAAATGAAGAAAACGAATCTAAGAGAAAGGTCTGTCTGGCGAGAGAGAGAAACTATGTGAGAAAGGATGAAATGGATTGGAGGCGGAGTGAGAAAATACAATAAGGTCGCAAAGAAAGCCTGAGTGACATCGGTAAGGTGAGGAGCAAAGTGGATGTAGGACAGAGAATGGAGAGAAGTAAAGATTATGAGTTTTGATAAGTAAAACAAAGGCAAGGAAGGAGGGACGTACGTGAGGCTGAGAAAAAGTTAGTGAGGGAGAGACGATAGTTGATAAGGAAATGCCCTGGGGAGAAGGCAAGGGATAATTTTTGATGGAAAGTGAGTAGCCATAAGGGAGTATGGTGGACGGTAAAGAAAAGAACTGGTTATAAAGGACATGAAGGGGAATGAATGAACGGGATGCTTGTGGAAAGAAAAGATAGCTGCTTAAACACACTGATGAATATGCTGCTGAAAAAAAAAAAAATCATTGACTTCCGTATCCATAGTTGTGAGTCTGATAATCTTATGCATGTGTTACTACTCTTGACCTAGCTTCAGAATTGTTTCATACTATGGTAGCCTAAACCCTTTGCTCAACTTAGCCTTATTGCTCCACTTATAGTACTGCAAATAATTTAATACTCAAGCACTAAAGTCAGATAGAGCACGGAAACATTGGTCTACGAAGATTTAGCAAGATTTCAATATCATATGAATCTTTCAGGAGTGGAAACGTTTGACTTGTAGGTACTGAATGTGTTTGTTTTATGAGGAGAAATGTTAACCTATAATCTTTCCCCAATTCTGCATTATTTTCCGGAATGTCTTCTCTCGTACAGAGTTTTCATTAAAGTATTATGGTCTGGTCTTGTGGGCTTTTAGTGACGTTGAAAAATTTTGTAGGGCTGCGGACAGGGGTGAAACTTTGATCCGGGCACAGGTAGTGGCCGGGTTCCCTCTGGTGGGGGCACAGGCACGAATTTTGAGCCTTTCTGAATCTGACTTGTGTTGATGGTATTTTTTTTTTTCTAACTTGGAAACATATTCAGCTGTCATGTGACACAGAACACTTTTCATAATCTGAAAGCGGTTTGCTGTATGATACCCAATCTGAAGGACATCTACATAGCAATGGAACACTGTCTACCTGTATAAGGGCTTTTTCCACCTACTTCTGGGCGAAAGGACATATATTGACGAAACTTAGTGGGAAGACTCCCTAAGGCTCCAGATTTTGTATAAACTTCTTTGAGTTGAACTTCGGAAAAATATTTGCAAAATTAGTATAAATACCCTCAACAGTTTGTTGAGCCAAATCCATCTTCTTCAAGACATGCTACATACTAGTTTACTCATTCACATTTAAATTATTTCAGAGTTCCGAAAAATAGACAAAGAGTATAGCCGCCGTAGGAGGGTTTATGGGAGTTATACTCCTGTTTAGTTGTCGATAAACATTCGTTTTATTTGAGGCAGTAGAAGGACTTACCAGTTCAGTCCATATTCCTTCAGTTTCTTTTTTGTATTTTTCTGACAATTTTCAGTGTGGTAAATTTCATTTTCGTGCTGAAAAATTTCTCACTTTTTATCATCACGTTCCTTTAGCCGTACCTACGATTGTAAGCTCAACGTACTGGATGGTGGTTTTCGTTTCCCAACTTCCCAAATGGATGCTAGGTTAAGTTAGGTTAAGTTAGGCCAGATTAGGTTAGGTTAGGTCAGATTAAATTATTAGGTACAGTTAAGCTAGGTTAGGTTTGGTGTAATTAAACACTTAGGTTAAGACAGTGCCTTCCACCCCGTCCGCCATTACGATTGACAAAGCAAACAAGTTGAAACAGCAGAACATAGCTAAAAACAACTGGGGAAATACATTTTGCATGAAACGTTTATGTACCACCCCAGAAAGAATTAAAAAAAAAATCATAACAGATTATCAGGAAGAAGAACAGATTTGGTAAGGTGCTCCTACTACCTCAAATACAGCTTGTGTTTACCTAGTTGTCTTTTGCTTTGATGTTATATTTTGTCCACTAAAAAAAAAAAAGGTATAAATTACGAAGGTCTTTATATATATTTCTTATCTCTTATCTTAGTGTCATGTCTTGCATTTTATTTCAGCTACCACTATGCGATTTTCTTCAGAAAAGGTTAAGTCATTGGAAGCTGAAACTAATAATATTGGGTGTCATTAAGGTTCACGTGATAATGAAAATTTAAATATTTTACTCCTGGCATCGCTCCACAACTTTGTTAAGAGCTTGTTCTAGGACTCAGAGAAGTTAAAAAAAAATCACTAATACTAAAATCTCAGAAGGTAAAAGAAGTTCGTAGCCATAAGTTCCTCTTGGATGAAATACTGAACCTCCTCCAGGAGCTCTTTCTCTCTTAATCCAAACAGAAAAACACAGGTCAAAATTAATATTTAGGTGCACAAATCTCTTCTCGGGTTCCCCTTACACTGACACATCACTACATGGAGTTATGACCAAGTTACCCTGACAACTCTTAGACGATTGTATTCAGCTGAGAGTAAGAACAGAAGCCCATGCGTGTCGATACTGGATGTATACCGTTAACTCTCTCGTGATCGGAGCAACTCTAGTAATGTATTCCAACTAACACTAAACGATTTTATTCAGCTCACTGCGAGGCCTATAGGCTCAGTGTTAATATTATGAGCATAAACAGTTCCTCACACCATTAAGCGATATTGCGTAACATCAGCACAATTCATTGTTCATGCAGGGTCACACTCAAACTTAGAAAAGGTTCAACGTTTGGTGTAAATTCAGACAGAAGCGTGGAAGAATTTGTGCTCAAATACTAATGCTGCTGCTGCTCCTGCTACTACTACTACTATTACTACTACTACTACTGCAACAACAACAACAACTACTACTACTACTAATAATAATAATAATAATAATAATACAATTAATAACTAACCATAATAATAATGATAAATACACACAGTTTTCGAATTAAGCGAGTGCATTATTTTTCCTCGGTGAACAAATGCATTAGAATCTCTTTCATGAGGAAGGGGATGTAAACGGTAATTCATTATTGTAATGAGAAGATGTATTCATCACATGGCATATCAGCATATATGTATTTTTTTTTTTTTTTAATGCGAGGAAGAAGGAACCAAAGGCCATGAGCCCGCAGTAACAGTTCCCTCAAAGAGAAAAACAAAATACAATAGAGAGCCAAATTCAAGATCCGATCATTTTGAGATGCCTGGACACTGCATTTGAAAGACTGGAGATCATAGGCAGCAGGAAATACAGACAGAGGGAGACAGTTTTGTGTGAATTTTCGAATTTCATGGCCGAGAAACAAAATTATCGAAACATACGAATATTTCAGCAATTTCATAATTGGTTTTATACCTACAAGGCTTTAAACCTAAAGTTATAATCGGCTGGAAAAAGGATAAAACAAAATGGCCAAAGCATCTGTAGTCGCGTCTCACGACTCTGAGGTTGTCATTATCGTACCCTGGCAACCTACCATTCAAAAGTGCGTCCGATTTCGTATCATATTATACACGAATCATACTATTATGTACGAATATATCATACACGAATATTATTATACAAGGATATAATATACACGAATCACATGCATCTCATATTATACACGAAATCAGACGCACTTTGAATGGCAGGTTGCCAGGGTACGATAACAACAACCTTAGAGTCGCGAGCCGCGACTATAGTACTACACCACGAAAACGCGTTAGATGTATTCTGGCAAAGATCTCAGACCCCTTGCAGCTCTGTTGATGAATACATAAAGTCAGACTTGAAAGTAGATTTTACTGGCAACCAAGGAGACCTATTTTTATCACATACTTTAGGATCAATGAATTCCATACAAACACGGCTCGTATTCAACTTGCGGGAGTGGTGAACTTTCGTCGGGTAAAAACAAACCGAGTATAATGTTTCATTTCAATATAATTATTCTATTTATGTTCACGTAATGCCACTCAGGTATGAGTGAGGCTGGTCACTATGATCTTAAATGTCAGGACCAGCTTGCCTAGTCCCGATCTTCTATGCTCCTCATGGGGAAACACTGGATTAGATGATGGATGGATGGATTTCACATCAATATTTCTTATAATCATGAACTAAAACTAAAACGAGATGTCTGATGAAAGCATACATCCTGAGACGAATCTTAGTCAGAGGAGGTAGGCATTTTGGGCTACATAAAACACACACACACACACACACACGCACACACACATACACACACACACACACACACACACACACACACACACACACACATAAACGTTTCCCTCCGAACAATAGTGGGTGTAGAGGTGGTGGTGGTAGTGGTGGTGGGTGTGGAGGTGGTGGCAGTGGATGCAGTGTAGAGGTGGTGGTAGTGGTCGTAGAGCTGGTGCTAGTGGTAGTGAGTGTAGAGGTGGTGGTGGTGGTGGTGGTAGTGGGTGTAGAGGGTGTGGTGGTTGTGGAGGCAGTGTAAAGATGGAGCTGGCAGTGGTAGTGGGTGTAGAGGTGGTGGTGGTAATATGGTTTAGAGGTGGCGGTTGTAGTGGCAGTGTAGAGGTGGTGGTAGTTGTTTGGTGTACGGGTAAAGGTCGCGGTGATGGTGGCAGTGGGTGTGGAGATGGTGGTGGTGGAGGCAGTAATGTAGAACTTGCGATGATAGTTTTTTTTTTTTTTTTTTTTTTTTTTTTTCCGACACTGGGCATAGGCTTAACAGCCTGCTCTCAAGGCGGCATTGTAGAGGTGATGGTGGTGGTAATGTGATGTGGAGATGGCGATGGTACTGGGTAGTGGGAGTAGTGTGGTGTAAGGGTGGCGGTGATGGTGGCAGTGGGTGTAGTGGTAGCAGATACTGTAGTACAGATGTGGTGTATGTTGTGTCTGTGGATGTAGAAATGACGGTGGTGGTGGCTGTTAGGTGTAGAGGTGGTGGTGGTGGTGGCAATGTGTTGCAGAGGTGGCAGTGTGGTGCAGAGGTAGCGGTGGAGGCAGTGTGGTGCGGAGGGGGCGGTAAAGGCAGTAGGAGGTAGCGGTGGTGGTGGCAATGTGATGTAGAAGTGGCGGTGGTGACAGTGTGGTGTAGATGTGGCGGTGGTGGCAGTGTGGTGTAGAGGTGGCGGTGGTGGCAGTGTGGTGTAGAGGTGGCGGTGGTGGCAATGTGATGTAGAAGTGGCGGTGGTGGCAGTGTGGTGTAGATGTGGCGGTGGTGGCAGTGTGGTGTAGAGGTGGCGGTGGTGGCAGTGTGGTGTAGAGGTGTCGGTGGTGGCAGTGTGGTGTAGAGGTGGCGGTGGTGGCAGTGTGGTGTAGAGGTGACGGTGCGACCATGTCATTTGTGTCGGGCAGAGAGAGCCACCACTTCCGTGTAAAGAGAGACAGCCTGGAAGGTCGATGTAGACAAACGTTGGTCTTGTCTACCCGCCTAGCATAGTGTGCAGGAATTCTGGGAGAGATTTTGCACGCTTTTGTGTGTGTGTGTGTGTGTGTGTGTGTGTGTGTGTGTGTGTGTGTGTGTGTGTGTGTGTGTGTGTGCTTTATGATAATGCAGTGCTGTGTGCTGTTCAGATGAAAGAATTATACTCACATTATGAAAAGTTGTGTACTGGGGAGATACATACTTGGTGAGGGTCCACGTCCTACCAAAACTCTGGCATCTTCCCAGTAAAAATCTTTTACGAACGTTGGGATTTTTTCCGCTCTTAAAGTTTCACATACTTTTCCATTTTTTTTTTTCTGTGCATCTTCCAATGGTCAGTGCATTTGACTTAAAATCGGCATAAGGTGTATTTTTAAAGGTTTGGGTTTAATGCAATAATTACGGTTGGTTTAAAAAGGACACTGTCACCTTAATCATTTCTTCTTAAGATGTTTTTTCCACTGAGTTCTTGCCACAATTAGGTGATTTTAGTCAGTTTTAGAAACCGTCCTCGATAAGTTAGGCACATCCTTCACTAACCCCTCCACAACTAGAGGTGTGTCCCAAGCTGATTAAAACAGTTTGGTAGTAGCGATAACAAATAACAACTACCGCGTTCGTAAGTAAAGTAATTTGTTGGAACTTCAATGAGGCGTAAAGATATGGACGTGCTGAGCAAAGAAATGGGTCGGATGCACTGAGCTGGTGGTGGGGCTGAGGCAGGAAAGTATGTGTTGAAATAATGGATGACGCTGGACGAGCTTTTTGAGAAGAGTGTACGCATATTTCAAAATATCCTCTAACAATGAATGTGTCATGAGAGAAACAAGATGAGCATAGGGAACAAATTGAAAGAAAAAAAAATAGGTAAGTTTGAAGATGCAGTGGTAGGGTAACTTCCCCCTCTTCCTTTTCTCCCTCCAGGACTTTCCCCCCGAATCTTTGGTGGGTTGTTCGGTACAGTGCATTCCCCACGACTGCGTGATGGGCTAGGGGAAATCGCTTTCGCCCGTGCTGGGGGTGTACAACCACTCGGCGTGTTGGGGAAAGCCATTTAATTCAATGTAACACGGTGATTTTATTTTCAGCATTGATTTTAATTCAAATTGTTTGGTGAAAGTGAATTAGGTGAGTTTAGTCATATATTTTAAATCAATGCTGTATTATTTGGTGCATGTGGCCAAGGAAATGAGATTACAATGAGAATATATGGGAGCAATATCAAAGGTATAGGTTTGATAGGGTGACCACCAGTGAGCTGGGAAGGCACAGTGGAGGTATACATAAACTATAAAACTATATCTCAATACATCTATTGGTAGAGAGATAGAAAAAACAAGTGTAAGTCAGTTTCACAGTACTAATTTCAATGAAATATCACGCAAGTAACACTAGAACACTCTACAGAAAGCAGTAGATACTTCTCACAAACTTACATCTGCCGGCACCAATTGAGGTCGTGGCCGAGAGGGAGGATACAACAGGGAGCGAGTTGGGCACACCAGCTCCCTGTACACAGTCCTAAGTCTGTTGGAGGAATCCCTACTATAGAGGCGAATAGTTCTTTATATATGGTATGCTTGACAACAAGTTCACTCCTGCATATCGCATAGGCCTACTAAGTGTTGACACTTGGCCATATTTTGTCTTGCCTGTTCATTAGTCCAGTGGTGTCGAAACGTAGCAAGTTTACGCTGAAGCGAGAGGGAACATGGTGACAAGTGTAAACATGTGGCCCCCCCTCACCCAAGCGTAAGGCAGACACACTCAAGACCCATACAGACAGGACACACTTTCATGTACTACTTACGCTAGCCCACCATAGCCCCCTTAAAATCCTGCCGTGACCCCCTTGGGGGCCTTGACTCCCAGTTTGAGAACCAGTGGGCCAGGAATCTGCGTGGTAGCACTGGCTGTGACCAAAATGGACTGGATTTCATAGAAAAGAAATCCTGAGACTGAAAGCATAATCATGATGAAGTAGAGGGTAAAGGGAGGAGGGAAAAGGAAAGGGGAAGCACGGAGTGCTGCGAAAAAGGACGAGGATTGCATGGGAATCAATAATGATAAGGCATGAGAGAGAGAGAGAGAGAGAGAAATCAAGGGCAAAGATAAGACAAGACAGTTCACACTGGGTACTTTGGCCTAGCTGGGGAGACGGTGGGAGGTGGAGATGACAGGAGAAACAGATTTAATAAAGGCAAGGCAAAATAATCCCTTCCGGCCGTAAGCTAGTACAGAACCGTCAGTATAAACGTGAACAGGATGGGTAGGGTAGGTATGGGCTAGTGAGTTAAGGGTTTCAGTGATGGAGAACTGAGGAGGGATATGTGGATGGTAAGTGCAGTAGTAGAAGATGCGTAATGAGTAGTAGCTGTCCATATCCAAATAGGAGAAGAGGGTCAGCAGGGATGGGTGTGACATGGTCAGCACTATAGGCTACTGGCGGGATCTCTCCCAGAGATGAGGAGAATAGAGTGGGGAGCAAATTTTCTGGAGAGAAACACACACACACACACACACACACACACACACACACCGGGATCCGGTAAGGTGGTGGCATCAGGGGGAACAGCAACCAGTCGGGATGATGTAAATGGATGGTCAACACAGATTATTGAGTTTACCCTTACACAGATACAGAAAATGGACCCACTATCACAGAAAATTGCAGTTTGATGCTAACGGCTTAGGTAACATCAGTTGCAATGTAGAACAGTTATGTGCAATATACCTAAAAATCACTTTTTTTACGACTTGTAAAATGGAAGAGAGCATCTACAAACACGATTCACCCACCTATGAGTCTGTTATGGGCCGTACCAAATTACAAAAATAACTTTAGTAAAGCACCCTTTGCAATAACTTGAATTTTTCCGGTATGATGTTTTTCCCCACCTGAATAATATCGTCTTCATAATATCCTGGATTCGAAAACCCTTGATGAATTATACGTGAAACGTATTCTTTGCAATATGAAGCAGATTTTTTTTTTTTTTTTTTTTTATCCATCACCCACTCTATCCCTTGCCTTCTACATATACTGTACTACTGCTCAAAAAAGTATCCGTACTAAAATGACGTGAGTAATTTTGACACAACAGACGAGGAAATGTGGAATACCGACATTGCTCCAATCGCTCTACTCATTGTGGAGTCCTGTGGTCACGTGAGTAAGGATCCTTTTTTGAACGACAGTACATTATAATCAACTTGCCCTGTCTCGGTTTAAGAATTTTGTGCTGCAGTATCCAGCAACAAATCGATGACATCTGTTTCTCTTCGGTCCGTCGCCAACAATTGATCTGATCAAGTCTGTAATGTGAAGATAGCCAGTGAACTGTTCAAGCCACTTACGATCGGAACAGCTTTAATTTTCCATAAGAGTTAGCGCCAAACTCTCTTATGCGTGACCTGTGTGGATCATAAGTTCAAGAAAGTGTTAATAATGGTACTCCATCAACCCTCTCATGGTCAAACTAACTCTAGGAATCTATTCTTGCTTCCATCAGTCGATTAGGCTACATTAAAATGAATGTGACTTAAAGAAGCCTCTGTGTTAATAATGTTACCATTAACCCTCTCATGGTCGAACAATTCCAGCAGATGTCAAACGAATTAATTCAGTCCACAGCAAGTCTAGGATCTTGAAGAATATTTATATACCAGTGTTGCTTAAGCTACAAGCGACACGTTTTCCCTTGTCCCTATCTATTTTTCATCCTATCCTTCTTTGCTCCATCCCAAGAGTAGGGACCAGGGATTAATGGCATTTTGTGATCAATAAACTTTGAACATCCCTCGGAGGAACCCGTAGGGATCTCATCAGGTTGGAGCTCCTTAAATCAAACGAACACCAGACATCTTTTGGTCACATAATTACCAAACATCGTACTAAATTGTTTCCCAGGTTAGGCTACATTAAATATATTTGCTGGTCACTCAGTGACGCATCTGAAGGTAGTATTACATCGAATGAGTGAATGGTGAACGCCCCCACCTAGATCTAATAGGCAGAAAACTTAGGAAAACAATGAAATCTCTGTCATCCTCTGTCCACCGTATCATGTCAGAGGCCTGCATAATTTTGTATCTTTCTTCTCGGAATTCAGTGCCAGAATAAGACAGTACGACGGTTGTACACTCATTCCACAGCACTTTTTAACTCTCGACATAATCTATTATTTATCCTTTATTACTGGTCTGCGTTCAAGATGGACAGACGGCAATTGTAGGCAAAACTGAAGTGAACACAGTGTTATATATGAACACGAGACGAAGATATTTTTGATGCCGTATTTTTCTGCTTGTGTGCCAATAGATGCAAATGTTCTTGTTCAGGTCGCTGGGAAACCAACCAATGCCTTGATGTCATCGGTAGGGCGACCGTCTTGCATATTATGCTCCTTTTACTACCGGACAGTTTTTTAAAGCATAGGAAAGAAGTGAGATGTTTCCATGGATAATCAGTTTTTATTGTATGTGGTTGAAGCTATGAGAGAGGTAAAAACTCTATTGGAGGAAAGGGATGGGAAACATAATAAATGGTGAAAGGTGGACTATTTTGAATTTGATGTATGTAAGAACTTTGGAGATTAGAACAGTTAATGGATGATATATGCGAGTGACATATCTTGAAAGAGTACGTAAATAAGAGTAAATTTTTGTTGAGAGAGGTGACTCCAAGTGTGATGATCTAGTGAAAAGAAAAAGAAGTGAATTTGTGAGAGAGTTTAAGTACCTGTGTTCAGTGACAGAGAAGTAAGAAATCAACAGATCGGAAAAGTAGTGTAGCTCAAGAAAGAAATATAGCTGATGGTATGAAGACCTTGACAAAGAAATAAGAGATTGGAGCTTAGAAACTGCAAGAGGATTACATGAAGGAGTGTTAATATCTATGTTAACATTTAGGTGCGAAACCGATGCGGCATGAAAACGAAAATTCAGGAGTTAAAACAGTGAAGGGTGGGTTAATGAGAAACATGAATGGAGTGTGGAGAGTGAACAGGATAAGGAATCTTGTAATTTATGAAGGCTGTGAAGTATGGAAGTCCGTAGACAAAAGAAGGTGTGCTTAGATGTTATGGTAATATGGAGAGAATGGATGACAGAGAAAAGGGTATTTGTGAGTGAGTTTGACGGAGGAAGGCCAGGTGGTAGGCGAAAAAGTTATATGGATACGGTAAACGAGTGTGTGAGAAGGAGGCGTGTGGAGTCTGACGAAACTAGGGAACTGAGCAGGTGCTGAGCTGGCTGGGCAAGTTTTCCAAGAAGGAGTGCAGGACATGGGTCTGCATTCCATTTTTAACTAGACAGTCGTCTGACCGACTCTTCCTGACAAGGGGTGCTTGGACTCTGAGAATAATTCTGTGTAGAGACTCTTTCAGCTACACGCACACATGCACACATACATACGTACATGCCTACACACATCTGTACGTATGTACGTAAGAAAGAATGTACCTCTGCAAGCTATTGCCATGTCATAATGGCACAGAAAAAAAAAAATGCTTTCCAAATACAACAGTGAAGACATTTAGAAAGAGTGGAAGCAGAAACCAAGTGGTATATTATAGAATTTAAAAGCAATATTATATTAACAGACCACTTATACAGTATTCCCACAAAGGTGTGCTGTACATCCAGTGATAGTAGATCGTTTTTGCATAATTCATCTCAGTATATTCTTAAACTTCATCGATTCACCGATAGTATTATTTATTTATTTATTTATTTATTTATCATTCTCATTATTACATAATTATTTATTTTGCTAGGAGCTGGCAAAGCAACAAGGGGTGTAATGCTTTGATTTGTGTGAGTGTGTGTGTGTGTGTGTGTGTGTGTGTGTGTGTGTGTGTGTGTGTGTGTGTGTGTGTGTGTGTGTGTGTGTGTGTGTGTGTGATGATGATGATGATGATGATGATGATGATGATGATAATAATAATAATAATAATAATAATAATAATAATAATAATAATAATAATTTTTGACTATTTATTCATCGCAGGCAGTGGATGAAAATACACAAGTCTAAAGGAGTCAACAGGCAGACCATGGCTGCTCCTGAGGAGCGCCGACACACTACCAAGCTTCACCGAGGCTGGAGTGAGGCGTAGGCACAAGGGGACAAACCGTCTAATCTTTACTCCGCTGAGTTTCGAACCCTTGCAGGTCTTCCACCACAGCTCGCCTTGAGCCACACATGACAGGTGAGAACTCACCTTACCCACGGAAGTAGCGCGGTCTGAGTGGGGCTCAAACTCGGGTCACTTGAACTGGAAGTCCAGTGTTGTATCAACCGCGCCAGTGTGTGTGTGTGTGTGTGTGTGTGTGTGTGTGTGTGTGTGTGTGTGTGTGAACAAAATACCTCAAGCAGTTTGTTATCCTATTTTAACCAATCATGGCAGCAGACTCTAGTATTAGCTAAGGAATAAACACATTATTTTTAGAACAGTAGATTAAACGTGAAGGTCACTGGGCTAAGTTAAAATCAGACCTGGAAAAAATTAACTTGAACTATTTTAACCAGTTTAAATGAAACCTGGAAGAATAACTGACTGTATGGCAGAAATGACACTATTCATTTCTTAACATAATCAGTCAAAGGTTAAGGTCGTTGGACAAGGTCATATTTCGACCCATGTCTGTCTTTGGTAAAAAAAAAAAATAATAACTACAACAGTTTTTATTCTATTCTAACCAAACATGAAGGAAAGACTGAGGGTAGTTCAAAGAGTAAAAGTCTTGCTTTATAAAATAAGAGGAGAAGGTCACTGTCACAAGGCAAGGTCAATGTAAGCATTTTTCAAAATAAACCCCGTGAAATTGTTAACGATAAGCAAACAATAAAAGGATTTGTTTATGAGATTCTGGTCATAAGGAGAATGAGGGCGATGTCAATTAGAACAGATTTATTTTGACTAGAAGCCACTTTTGTGTAACAGTTATTAGTCTGAAGTTGTACCCAGAGGTTCATAATCATACGTGAATCCGGTGGTCTAAAAGCTTATGCTGCCTTCCTTCTGTAGCTCAGGATTCTCCTTTCGTGCGATAGGGAAGTAGCTGAGGGACGTCTGTGTAACTAGGTAGCTCAATAATCTAGTTGAAACCGGGTCATCACTTGAAGGTGCCCCTTTCTAGCAAAGTAAATATATAAGCAAATAAATAAATAAATAAAAGGGATTCAGTTTTGAGAACAGTCTATCAATGGTCAGGGTCAGAAGGCAAGATCAAAGTGCGGCCCATGTGTCTGTGTGTGAGTATATAACTAAAATAACTTTGATCATGTTTGGATCCAGCTTGGTGGGTGAGTTTTGAATTATCCAAAAGATTGACCTATTGTTTTTGTTTTGCATTGCTCTTGCATTGTATGTAGACCGGAGAAAAATAATTGCAATATTTGTTTGCGTTTGATGACACCTGTTGATTGACCCTTCATGCATCAGTGTCATCCATTGATGACACCCTGTGAGCAGACGTTAAATGCCTAAACTAAGCAGCCTAGCCTCGGGTCCTATTGATAGGGATGGAGAAATAATATTGTTACCTTAACCTTTGGCTGATTGTTCTCAAAATCTAACCCCTTCATTCTTGTCTGTACATTAGTGTTTCCACAAAGTTTGGCTGAAATCAGAATAATACTCTTTAAGTTGACCTTGCAGTGGGACTTTCACAATTGGCCTTTTGCTGTGATATTTGACATCTGACTTTTTTTTTTTTTTTCAAAACTGAATCCTTTTAGTACTGCCTTATCCTCACCCCTCCCACAAAATTAAATTTAATTAAGAACATAACTGCATTGCCTTGTGACTTAGAACTGACATATTTCTAAAAAAAAACAACAACAACAGGTTCATGCATTGGCTGGCTATATGAACCCTTCCACTAAGTTAGGCTAAAACTGGATCAGGTCTGCTTAAAACATTCTGTTAACACACAAGGGCACAAATGAACTTAACCATGCCTTGTGGCCTTGACCTTCCACTGATTATTCGCAAAACCGAATCACTTTATTTTCGCTTTACACGCAGTGTAAGTCTCTAGCTTGTTCTAAGCTGGATAAAAACTGGTTATGTTAATTCTTCTAGGTCAGTGTTTCACGTAGCCCTGTGGCCTTGATGTTTGATTCATTGTTCTAACAAACAGCTATTTACATGGATGGTGTTGTAAGGGAGGTGAATGCAAGAGTTTTAGGTGGTCTGAGTCTGGTAAATGTTGATGGAGGAGAGTGGAATCTGAAGCAGCTGCTGTTTGCAGATGATACTGCACTGGTGACTGATTCAGAGGAGAGATTGAGACAGTTGGTAGAGGAGTTTGGAAGGGTGTGTGAAAGGAGGAAATTGAAAGTAAATGAGAATAAGAGTAAAGTGATGAAGTGTACGAGGTTGATAGATGGTAGGGGGATGAATATAGTTTTGAATGGTGAGTTGCTTGAGGAGGTAGATTGTTTTAAATATCTAGGGTCACATGTTGCTGTGGATGGAAGAATAAATGCAGAAGTGAAGTTTAGAATAAATGAAGTAGGAAAGGTGCTGGGAGGAATGAAAAAAGTGTTTAGATGTCGTTCGCTTAGAATGGATGTAAAGAGAAGGCTGTATGAGGGTGTTGTGGTACCGACTGCGTTATATGGGGCTGAAACATGGAATATGGGTGTAGCAGAGAGGAAAAGTTTGAATGTAATGGAGATGAGATGTCTGAGGAGTATGTGTGGAGTGACGCGTATGGATCGAGTGCGAAATGATGAAGTGCGAAGGAGAACTGGAGTTGTTCGGGAGATGGCTGGTAGAGTTGAGCAGAGGGTGTTGCAATGGTTTGGGCATATGGAGAGAATGGATAATGAGCGATTGGTGAAAAAGATAACTAGATCTGATGTGAGAGGTGTAAGACTGAGAGGAAGACCACGAATAGGATGGATGGACAGTGTGAAGAGAGCGCTGGATGCGAGAGGGATGTCTGTTGAGCAAGGAAGAGTGGCTGTGCGTGACAGAAATAAATGGAGAGAAATTGTGAATGAATAAGTGATGACGCAGCCCTGAGGGGATATTCTCCCGCATTTGGTCTGATCAGCTAGTCAGGTCAGGTGCGGGTAAGGGGATGGGTCTGTTATGATGTGGCAGGGGTAAACCAGTTCTGCTGTCGGGCCCTGCTGTGGATGTCACTGCTTGCATTGTGCAGTTGACCCTTGTGCGGTGTGATGCGGTGAGGATCTGTCCGTTCTCCCCTTTGGGGCTAAGATGAGAATGAATGTGTTTGAATGGATGAGTAAATGGAGAGTGAGTCGTCCTGTCTCGGCTACCTCCCTTTCCTTGGGGGAAGCAGCCAATGTATATAGATAGATAGATAGATAGATGATTTATTCATTCTTTCTCCTTTAAGCCATAAGTTGAGCATAAATCAGAGCAAAACTGCTCACACACACACACACACACACACACACACATACACACAGACACACACACACTAAAAAAATAAATAAATAAATACAAGTATAATATCTACCCTCTTTTCTCATGAGCTAACTGGTATCTAAATTTGTCAGCCCTACACTGCTCCGTTTTTTGTGATATAACAGAAATAATAAAAAACTATCTCGGAATGGGTAACGATAGTAAACCTATCAACCAGTTCAAAAATTGCTTTTATTTTTATTTTTCTTAATCCCGTCAGAAATAATATAGAATTCTCAACTCAATACCTTCTTGAAGTCTGTTGTTAGTACTCTCCATTACTACCATTTATTGTAAGTATGCGTTAATAAACAGAAGTGTAATTAGGCTATACAAATTAATGTGCACATACGGCGTTCTCTTTACAGATACTAGACAGTAACTTTGGAATAATCGGAAATGAATGTAATAAGGGATACTCATCTTGAACATGAGCGTAAATAAGACACAATAAATGTAAGGTCTCGTCAAATTAAGAGGGACCTAGTGCTTTTTTTTTTTTTTTTTTTAAATCATGGCCTGGCGGTGTTTCTAGTGTGTTATGGGACATTTTCTTATCAAAGTGGGTCTTCTCTCTGGCATTTTCTTCGGAAATGCATCTTGATGGGGAGTTAATGACCACCTTGAGATAAAATCCCGAGAGCTTGGCCCTCTGCTTGAGGTCTTGTGAGAGCTAGCCTACTTAAATTACAGTGATTTCCAACTGTGATAGTCTACCCTCTATCAGTCTTCCTGGTTGTTAATTCCTACCATGCTGCCCTTATCAATCTTCCTTCATTGAGCCAAGCAGTTATGTAATTTGAGAGGAGTACTATATACGGACGTCTGTCTGTCTGAAAAGTTTAGTTACCTACGGTTGTGAGCTTGTCTTCAGTGCAACGACCAATGATTTAGTATGGTAAGAGTGATACCAACGTGTGTTTAGTTCTTGCAATTGCGTTGTGAATTAGTATTCTCTTGTGTTGAGAATTAGTGTGTAGAGTTGCGTAACAGTGTCGTGATAAAACCTCTAGTGAGTACGGTACTTACGAAGGCTTTCTCGTCTGCGGGTTGTGTCTCCGTTGCAAATTGTGAGAAAGTCTACTTTGACTTAAAATAAGATTTGCTCAAATTAAAGCATGAGGCAAGGGCTCAGGCAGGAGAAATCGCTGATAAGCGCACTGCTAGAGATGATGCAGAAGAGAGAGAGAAAAAGACATGGTTAGATACTTGTTCAGTACACAAGAATGAAACTAAATTCACTCTTAAGAAACAAGTGGAGGTAAAAACTACAAAAGTAATCGACACGTTGCGTGAAGGATGTGAGGGGGAGGCAGAGGGGGAAACAGAGGTGGAAGAGGAAGGTTAGAGTACTTCTCATTGGAATGCTAAGAATAAGAGAGGTAAAAAAAAAAAAGTTATCACTGTTGGACACTCGTAGGTAAGGTACCTGAATAGAACACTGCATACTCCTCCTTGTAAACATGTGTGTCTTCCCCTGTGCCAAGGTGGATAATGTGTTAGGAAAAATTGAAAGTATCGTGAAGGAAAGTGGAGATAAACCCACTGTCTCTCTCAGTGTAGGAAGCAACGATATTGATAGGCGTAAGGGTGAGGTACCGTGGCAGCAGTACAAGGATATAATGAGTAAAGTTAGAAAGCGAGGAGGGACCCCAATAGTACTCGGTATTTTGTCTTAAAGGAAGGTTTGGGAGGAAAGAGCTGTGCAGGGCATCAGAAGCAATGTGTAAAACGATAGTCCGAACTCACCCCTCATTCCCTCGTCTTACATACTACTTGGGCCCATAATAAGTAACAAGTGCTCGTGGGCCCTTCGGGCCCCTCGCACTTGCTCTTGCAGTGGGCTCTCGCGCTGCAGTTGCTATGGGCAAAAAATTCTACGGAGATCCTATACCGGGCGCCGAGGGCGGCGATTTTTGGTCAAAATGTGATCGCTCATTAAATATAGTAAAAGTTTTTCAATCGTGATGGGACCAAGTTTTTTCGCATCAGCGAATTTTTTGGGATTTTTGTGCCAATTTTGGTGCGATTTGAATGTGTTCTTTCGGCTGCCCAAAACACACACACACACACACACACACACACACACACACACACACACACACACACACACACACACACACACACACACACGGCTAGTGCTATAGTATATTAGATGGTCGTAGCCGATGGGCTGATCTGGTGATTTTAGGTACTACTGAAGCGAAGGTGGGCGTGAAGGTGCATTAGTGCCCTGGCGATTTACTATATAACGCCGTCGATGGACAGCATTATAGTGAATGTATTAGATAATATTCAGCAACTGGTGTGGGCCTGAGCCTGGGCGGTGGGGTGAGATGGGTATAGGTCATTGTCGATTGAGATGGTGCTGGACGATTGTAGATCAAGTGTGATTATTCCAAAGTGGTATGTTGATAGGCGTACGAGCGTAAGTCTTTGAGTCCGTGGTAGGATAGTTTAAAATCACAGCTATCGTTAATAACTTTGTGAGCCAGAGTCACACGACTGGTTAACCACGTGGGTAAAAATATTGGGAAAAGCTCGCCATCGGCTGCTAGAGTACAGAGAACGGAAGGTTTTGAGCCGTTTGACTTCCAAGACATCATACAGCTTTCCTTGAGTCACTTAACCCCAGTTTCTCATCCCCAGAAACTCAGATTTAGCAGTCACTTATATTACCTCTTCCCTATCCGTTATTTATTAAAAGAAAAATAAATCTAAATCCTAAGTAGATGGACTCGTTACCCATTCAACTTATCCATTAAAAGATTTTCTTTCACGACAGATAACCACCGAGCGCTGCAGAGGATGTCAAAAGTCATAAGCTGTCAGCTCACTCCTTTTATACGATTGTCTTGATTGCATATAAATTTCTTGATGGTGTCCAGAGCTGTCTGGAAATTCTCAGTGGGGATGTAAGTCTTGATGGGTTCAACCTCGGATACACAGTATTCGGCAGTGCAGCTTAGCATCCATAGCCTTGTATTTGCTGTTGATAAACTGATTGAGTTCTTTGACTCTGGACAATCAGTGCTCACGAACGTAATGCAACTCTTGCCTTCTGCTGTTAACGAGCTGTCGCCTTTTCAGTCTCCCCCTTAAACTTCTCACCAATCAAGGCATCCTCACTGGTAAACTTATTAATAGTAAGGTCATTCATTTGCGTCAGGTCTTCACGCAGTTGTTTTACAGCACCTGTAAACTCAATCAGCAGACAGTGGGTCTTTGTCTCGTAAAATTTGGTAGTTGCTGAGCCTTCACCATTGGCGTAAATTTTATAACCACATCATTCGGTTCTAGAGGATGAGCAATTCTAGCCAATCTCTTTTCGGTAATGTTGAAGTTACCCTCATCATCGTGAATCGTGAATCACATTCTAAGAGGACAACGTTGCCACGTCGCAGTTGCAGCTGTTGTTACCGGTGTAATGATCCGACAGTGAAGGTGATTAACGTTCGTTTATTTAAGGTGGATTAACAACTCACGAGGGATCGTCGGACGGTCTGTTTTCTTTGCAGTTAGAGAACAGAGAACGAGTAAGCACAGATGGCCGCAGATTACATCTTTTAACTGTTCAATGAGGTAGGTTGAGTTGAGAAGGTTACGCTTTATACAATACACCAATTCCGTGGGAGTAATAACTCCGAAAGAGTCGAAGTAATAGCACAATGTCTTTGGTGGTTTATAAAACCAGGTCCAATGAGTTCTTGGATCCCGTAATGAATCCTGGGTCAATATACGGTACTGGATTCCCTTTCCTTTGGAGACTGGTGGGGTGTCTCTCATATATAACCCCCGATAAGAATGATAAACCAATCTCCGCGATTCATCTGCCTATTACCCTTCATGTGGTTAACTCTGTCCACGTATGACTAACGGATCACACACACACGCACGCACGCGCACACACACACACACACACACACACACACACACACACACACACACACACACACACACACACACACACACACACACACACACACACACACACACACACACACACACACACACACACACACACACACACACAAACTCTATTTTCAAGGTAAAAGTATAACTCTTCATCTCCATTTGAAATCAACATTTTCTCCTATCATAAATGGAGTATCTCAACTGGCATCAAGGTGTGGAAGCAGATGAATCAGTAAAAAAGATTCGATCACCAAGAGTGTGAACCCTACATAGGCGACATTCACACCATTCTCCAAAACCAGAACTATACCCCTTTCCCATCAAGGAGTTACCTCTATATTGAAGGTAAGTTGGCGAAAGAAGATGGAACATTATTTGGTCTAATGATGGTGAAATCTCTCATCAAATATAGTCTTAAGTATCTCTTCATCTGGATGGAGTACTCATTAGGAATCGAAACTACTGAAGGTTATTCCTGTCCTGAAAAGGCATCCACCAAGAAGTCACTCGTAATCTATCCACGAGGGTATCCTAAAGGAATGAGCTTTATGTGGCTTACTGACAAGGACGAGGGTTTGACAAATTCAGAAAACAGGATTTACAGAGAGATGCAAGTATTCGTTAAAGCATGCCTATCCCAGTACAGTACAGGGAAGTTCAGTTGCGCTATTCCCCTTGCTCACCTTTTAGGATTCTGTGAAAACACGGATAAGATACTATATAGAATCGGACACCAGTTAATGCTATGAGGGGAGAATAGCCATCACGACACCATAGTCAAATCTAGCATTAACGACAGTGGCACAAATAAAACTCCTAATTGAAAAATCATTCTATCGAAGGTGAATCTGCGAACTCCAGAAGTTCAGCCAATAGAAAAGTATGAAATTCAGTTGGCTAAAGACATCGCAGATAAAGCCGTAATAGACGATAGTTTCCTCAACATACGAAACAGAAGCACTGAGGTTAGCGCTGAACACAGTTTGGTTGGAGGTAAAATATCACAGTTGAAGGTATGTCATCCTAGACTTTCGAACAAAAAAGGAGGACGGATAGAAACAAAACACAGGTATTGTACATTCACGATCACTGTACCTTCACCCACTCTAATGTTTCCCGGAATATTGAGAAGCGCAGTGAAATGGATCTAAACCCCAGCTTCGAACAGAATATCTTCACTAACACGTATATATTGCAAATCGATTACTACAACCACGTTATCCAAGAATAGGGCTGTCCCATCTTACTGACTGATTATGAGAAATTGCATCTGCTTATAGTCTTTGATGTTGGCAGGCAGTCAGATAAACTTAAAGAATGTCGTCGCCGAAATTACGATTAAGGCAAAATTCAGTACAATATCACAGCACAAACGAGAGCTTATGCTCTCATTCTCCTAGACCGTGTCGTGAAATTAGGACTGAATAGCGAAAAGATGAATATCATACAATAACATACGATTCACCATCGTCCATCGACACCCAGCACTACAATGCCCTAAACCCTGCTCACCTCAGCACCTGGGCTTACACTCACACCCTCTTCTGAACATCATCCCTTAATCCTGTGCATGAAGAAGTTATACAACAAATCCCCAGAGCACCAAGACACCCTCACGCCCACCTCTGCCTGAACAGCTCCCAAAATCACTAGTTCACTCCACCCGCTCAGAGCAGTACGTAATATAGCCTCATCCCGACCGAAGGTTAGAATGGGGCTATGCGAAGGTAGTAAAGCGAGGGGCGGGGCACGCTCCCTACCGAAGGGAGGCCCTGGGTACGAACCATCGTTTTCCCTTCTACAAATAAAGATTAACTGCAGTCTGAAAAGGTATTGCAAGGCAATGCCTTTCGTAGACAGCTGGGATCGCTTTTATGGACCGAGTGCCATGTACAGCTGGGATGGGACTCGTCTTAGTAGACAGGGAGTTACTGTTTTAGCAAGGATAATAAATAGGGAGTTAGAGGGTTTTGTCGAGAATGAGTGTCAGATTAATAGTAAATTGTAACATTGTGACAACTCCACTCAAGAATCACTAACACTGCCTTTGGATAGATGCAACGAAACTTGTAGAAATAAGAAGAAAATTTTTACCATTAGTGTAGATACATACACTCAGACACCTCAGAAAAAGCAGGCGATGATAGAGGAGCAAACGTGTGATGATAGTGCAGCGATAGCTGATAGTTTTGAAAACAGTTATATTGGAAAATAACAGAGTTCTCAGTTATTAATAAAACATATAAAAGTAAATTTCAGTTAAAGGCACAAGTAGTCCTAATAATCTCAAAGTGTTCCACACAAACAACTGGAGTTTATGTAATAAAATGGATGTACCAAGGGCTTTAGTTTGTAGAGAAAATAGACGCTGCCGCTTTTAACGAAACTTAGATGAATACAGGCTCGCGGATTTTTGTCAGATTATCAAATAAACTGCTATAATATTTTCTAAATCAAACCGTCTGGGAAGAAAGGGGGGCGGGGTAGCTATATATCTAAAAGATTAATTACACTGCTACAATATAACTGGTTTTAGAGTAGGTAGAGATAGGGAAGTGTTTGACACTGGAATTAGTAACAAAATGAATTAATTAGTTTTAGGAGCTATTTACAGATCTTCAAATTTAAGTACAGCAGATAGTACATGCCTTAGGGAGGAAATAAGTAAAGCGTCACACTCCGGCTTAGCAATTATCGCAGGATTTTTTAACCTGTCGTGGACAGACTGGCGGGAATCAGACAGGGAATGCAGTCAGAGGAATTTCTATTAGTAGTACAGGATTTCCTCAATCATTGTATCAGGCAGTCCACTGGAAATAATAATATACCAGATTTGGTTTTATCTAATAGAGAATCATTAGTGATTTGGAAACTAGCGGACAACTCGGCAATTGCGATCATAAAGGAATCAAGTTCAACTTTAGATGGAATATCCATTCTACGGAAGAGTGATCGTCCATTCCTACTTTTCGACCAGGAGTTTTTGATGGGTCAAAAGATTATCGGCCGTAGTCTTAAACTGCGGGCAAGCGTTCATCTTGTCCTATCCGCATCTTTTGGTAGTCTTAACGCACGAAAGGGAGAGCGTTCCCCGATGAACGGGAGAGGATTACCACAGGGTAGTACTGGAATCCGCGGGGAGCCTCATAACACCCCTGCGCGTGCCCCTTCGTCATATTATAGCAGCCTTATGCAAAGAATAATATGTAGAATTTGAAGGATCCTATGGTGTGTGTGATGGGAATTTTGGTTTAATGATAAAAACATCGTGTACAGAAAAAAAATATAAACGTTTATATTATTATCGTTTCAAAAGTTTTCACCGCTTCTCTGGTGATGGTTAATTTACGACGAAACAAAAACAAAGAAGAGATACTGCATCCACTTCCTTTTTATTTCCCAATATTTCTACTAAGCTGTTTGTCAGATATGGTGCATGATACTTTTATAATTAGTTTGATTAGTACGTGAAATAATTCATACAGTACAGAATGGCAGAGTACTATCTAAACAGAATAATCGTGCACAGCCAATTAGTTTGAATTACGGAGTCTCTCTTTTTTTTTTTTTTTTTTTTTTGATAACAGAACAGAGGAAGGAAAAGCAAATGAATAAAAAAAAAAAAATCCATACACCACATTACTGGTGTCCTCTGATCATAATATATCTGTAACAGTTAGACTTGAACAGCTGTAGGTTGAAATTTTGAGGGAAACAACTCTGAGGAAGCGAGTTCCACAGAGATGCAGTTCGTGGAATGAAAGAATCCTGATAGACAGAAGTTCTGCAATATGGCTGAGTGACATTCCAGTCATGAGCGTTACCAGATGCCCGTGTAGCACGAGGGAAGGCATGGAGAGGTGGCACAATGGACGCAACTTCTTCTGAGCATTTGCTATAAAAATATTTGTAAAATAATGCATGGGAGACAACATTTCTTCTTACCTGTAGGGAGGTAGTTTATTAGTAAAAGCAGGGTTATTAATAATTCTAACAGTTTTGCTCTGAATTTTGTCTAGTTGTTTTAATGCAACCTCATCACATTCATTCCACAAGGGTGAGCAGTATTCAGGCTGAGAGCTCACATGAATCTTATAAATTATAGCTAATTGCTCGTCAGTGAAGAAGTTACGGACTCTGTACAATAATCCAAGTTTCTTTGAGGCGGTTTTAGCAAGTGATCTGACATGAGAAGTCCAGCTGAGGGCACTGTTAAGTGAGAGACCGAAAATTTCAGTACCTTTGGAGATGGAAATATTTATGGCATTGAAGGTAATATACAAATCTGGCAATATCCGTCTATTAGTAAATTGTATATATTTAGTTTTACTAGCACTGAATGAGAGAAGGTTATTTTGTCCCCATTCACTGATCGTAAATAAGTCTTGATTTATGGAGATGGCTGTACTGAGTTGAGAGTTAGAGATATCAGACTTTGTAAATGGGTGTCTGATTGTGAATGAACTATGAAGTGTTGAGTCATCTGCATATGAATGGACAGGATTATGGGTGACAGGTAAGAGATCATGAATATGAACCAGGAACTGGGCTGGTGCCAGAACTGATCCCTGTAGCACGCCGGCATTAATTGAGTGGAAATTGGAATATACGTCATCTACTTTTACTCTTTTTTTTTTTTTTCTGTCGCTGAGATATGAGGAAGTCAAAGGAACAAAAGACATTATTCAATAGCAAGGGAGTTTGGACAGCAGGGAACAGTGCCATACTCTGTCGAAAGCTTTAGAAATATCAAGGGCTACTGCATGAGTTTCTCCATGTAGGTCAATTGATTGATGGATGGTAAGAGTTAGGAGACTGAGTATGTCAATGGTGGATCTCTCGAGGCGAAAACCATATTGTCTATCACTAATTAAGTTGTTGGATTTAAGGTGTTTAACTATGTGCTTAATAATTAAAGTTTCAAATACCTTACCAAGAGAAGATGTGACAGCTATTGTTCTGTAATCAGAGGGGTCAGAGGAACTTCCTTTCTTTGAATTTGGGTGGATATTGGGTTCTTTCCATGAATTAGGGAATGAAGAAGTACGTATGCATAGTCTGGATTATTTAGCGTTCGGTGAGCTTTTGCAAGTCTGCACTATTTTTTTTTTTTTTTATGCTTGGCAGTATATTTTTCTTGTGTATGTTAGTGTGATTTGAACGAATTTGGCTTTTATTTTCGGTGTTCGTGATTGGCTTTCAATTTCAGGGTTCTGGGTGGGAAGAATGGCAAAAACAAGCATTTGGGGCAGAAATATAGTCAAAGTCGGTATGACCAGCCAAGGCGTATTCTTAGGGTTATTACTGACCGCATGAACCCTTTTGAAGCTATGTCTGACACCTAATTTTTCCTACGGTACAGGTTCTCCAAAGCCTGTACGCATAGCCTACTCTTATACAAAGTATTTAAGAACAAATGCCAGTCTTTAATAACACAAGAGGTAAGAATTGCATACATTGATAGATTATTTTGTGTATGAATCTTAGAAACTGTCATATTTTTTTATTTTATGATTTAGAATTTTAAAATTAGCAGTGTTACCAACTGTTTGCCGAGCCTACCCACACGAAGGGGTGCGCTCTCCCGCTTTCAAGATTACCACTTACGTTGAAAGTGTGAGCTTCGAAGTGCGGGAAGGGTAACCCCTGCCCTCAGTTTCAAGACTACGGGCGTATTTCAGAACCTGAATCCAAGGGCAGACAGGCTACTTTAAAGAGAATGAAGTCAGATCATAAGTGATGGACAGGAAATGGGTGTGAATGTTATGTCAGGTCAGTGATATCATTAGGGTAGCTTAGGTCATAGGTGAAGGACAAGAAATGGGTGGGAGTGTAATTCATGTCACGAAGCTTGATTTAGGTCATGTACCAAGTAACCGCCAGGTCAGTGAAAAATGTACAGTGGCCAGGATAAACATATCCTTTCCAATGATTTTAGAACGAATAATTCATTACTGAGATCGTTAAACATAAGATAAATGTTCTCACTGGCGAAAGGAAGGGAAAATTCAGAAAAATAAAAGGAGAGACGAGCACTTATGTAACCGGCACTCGATTCTGAGTAGTGAAGTAAAGAGGGAGGTTGTGAAATGTTACGCCCGTAGTCTTGAAATTAAGGGCGGGGAATACCCTTCCCGCACCCCGCTCGATGTGGAAGCTCACACCTTCAACGAAAGTAGTAATCTTGAAAGAATGACAGCGCACCCCTTCGTGTGGGTAGGCGCCGCAAATAGTTGGCAACACTCATTAGTTTTTAATTTTAAAATATTGAAAAGAAAATGACAGTTTCTAAGGTTCATATACAATATAATCTCTTAATGTTAGCAGTTCTTACCTATTTTATTATCAAAGACTGGCATTTGTTCCTGAATACCCTGTATGAGTATGTATACCATACCTGTACCATGGGGAAAATTCGGTGACAGACATAGCTTCAAAGCAGGGCTGCCACTGGGGAAAACAGAAATATCCAAGATGGCTTACCTAAAATCTCCAAGATCGTATGAAAAAACCCAAGATATACGTAACGATATTTACATGTACATACAAATACCGGTATAGCTCTTTAAAACAACTTTTCGATGTACTGTATAGTCGAATTAGCATAACATCAATAAATTAGCCTTGTTATGTGCCAGAATGGTCCGCATTTTGGCTGACCGTCAACCACAAAGACTGACTGAAATCAAATCAAACCAAAAATTATTTTGGTCACACACACACACACGTGCTCGCGTGAGCGATCCTCTCTCTCTCTCTCTCTCTCTCTCTCTCTCTCTCTCTCTATATATATATATATATATATATATATATATATATATATATATATATATATATATATATATATATATATATATATTTTTAAAGTGTGAACTTGATTTTTGATGGAATGTTCTCCAAGCAAATCCCTTCATCTTTGTCTTAGCTTTAAGGCTTTCACTTAATTTGGTTTAAATCATATCAAAACTCTTTAAGTGTGTATGTGTGTGTGTGTGTGTGTGTGTGTGTGTGTGTGTGTGTGTGTGTGTGTTTGGATGGGTAGGTGGATGGGTGTGTGCCTTCGTGTGTGTACACACATAACACTGTAATTTATTCGCTGTCATATCCCTGTAAAGGATAACGTTGTGGCAAGTCATGGTTCCCTACGTTTTGCTCAACAAGAATGCTACATGAAGATGTGTGGCAAATACGATCGAACAGTGTAAAAAAAATACATATGTCCATTGATGGTTATAGATTGCAGCTCTCTCTCTCTCTCTCTCTCTCTCTCTCTCTCTCTCTCTCTCTGTGTGTGTGTGTGTGTGTGTGTGTGTGTGTGTGTGTGTGTGTGTGTGTGTGTGTGTGTGTGTGTGTGTGTGTATTGTGCCATTGTAGCGCACCTATTGTACACCACACAGTCTTACTTTGCACCACAGCCTTCATATGTAATCACCACATTTCCTCCACACTTTGCACACGACACCGTGGCACCGAGGCTCGGGTGACCCGGTGACTCTCCTAAAACCGCAAACCCACGGCGAGGCTGTCGCTCGTGCCTAATCCAATCAGGTCATATATGAGCCATGCCGTGAGGTGCGTCTTCCAATTGCCTTCGACCAAAGGTCTAGCTGCCCAGTCACAGTCTACCTAGTCATGTGCACACGGCACTAGAGGCCTATGTGAGCGGCATGTGTACAAAAACGCCTGAGGCGTTGCCTGAGGCCTTCTTCCCACTCCTGACCCCGTCCAGGCCACACCTGTGCCCCTCGCATACATATACACACCACGGAAACACTAAACCCCTTATAACTACCTATCCCACCAACTACTGAGTTTAAGTATCCACCCCTCTCTCAATAAACAGTCAGCGGTACTTCCTCCAGCTCAAATACTATGTAATTCTCCCCTGTAACCAATTGTGATTATGCTGGATACATTATTAATACATTTGGTTAAAACACTCCTCTCTCTCCCAAACTAAATTTAATAACAATCCCCATTGTGAGTATCGAACATATAAAGTAGCGAACTACTACACTCGCCAAAGCGCTACACAGATAACTAGCTCGCATACCTAAGGCGCTACACACTAGCGAGCGAGCAACCTCCGCTCATAAAAATCACTACACCGTCAATACCTGAAATAGGATTTTGATGAAACTGCCCCAACTCCACATAAAGTCTGTCTTAATCCAATAGGTGCATTAAGTTGTCTGAGGCCAGTGACACCAAAATTAGATATATGGCATCTGAATGACGAAGTAAAGAAATTTATATGCATAGAGAAAATCGGAGGTTTGGACTACAAATTATTTATCATGTTTAAAAATTCCCATTTAGTAATCCAGTACTTAGTGACGTTGAAGAGATGCATGTCAAGGTTGCCAATTTAGCTTTTTGGAGAACGTGGATGCTCAACTGTTGTGTCATAATCTGGAAGAAGGTTGTGAATTAGCAAATATGTCGATGCCTTCTCAATGTCTTGTGTGTTTGATATATATTAATCCCGAAACTTATTTTTCTTCTCGGACCTCTGGCCCCAAATCCAGCGACATTAACAACAATATAACGCTAAATGTAGACTACAGCACTATGACGCAAGCAGTACGTTGTATCAGCACTGTAATGGCATTTGGAGATCTTAAAAAGCTTCCTGGTGATTTCTTAAGATTTTTTTTTTTTTTCGTATCAAGCGACATCCTAAAGTTTCCTTATTCGACGTTAGACGTGGGGTATCTGAACAACACTCGACATTTAATAGGTAGTGTTATCTGTTTAATCTCTTGATCTATGCAACTTTATTTCCATTTAAAATCTTTTTTAACTCTTTTTTTTTTTTTTTTTTTTTTTTTATTAAAGTTCAACTAACTGACGGTTTCCCAGAGATTTTGAAACATAGAGATTTTATTAAACCTTTTGAGAACAATATTGCCAATCACTGTGAATCTGTTTTGGGCAAGTCTTAACTCCCAGCCTCCCAAGTGTGCTCAGACCTGCCGCGGCCGCCAGCACGCCACCTCACCAGCGCCAACTTCTCCATAAAACATACAAGATATTCTCGCCATGCTGCGAACATTTTGCCGACAGCTCAGATCAGGTAAGTGTAATGGAAATTATTATAGGCGGAATTAGGGCAACCAAGGAAGTCCACAGGCTTTCTATCATAAGTGGTACAGTAGTCACATAAGGCTATTTCCTCTTTCATATACTGTACGTATAATTATTCACACACTTACACAAGCAGCCCATGTCGGAGGCCAGTCGAGTCAGGATGACCAACTGTTCCGTTCCGTACCAATTACACATACGACAAACTTCTATATTAATACAAAAATTATTAGTTAGCGACCTTATTATGTTTCCCATAATATAGAGAATTGTACTGTGAGGTGTAAGGTTAGCAGATGAAACCCTGCCTGAGCCCTCTATGAAAGTGATATATCTCCATGCAATATTACTATTATAGCCTGTTTGATATGCAACAGGCAACATTTGGTGGAAAAAAATATCAATGATTCTCCAAGCGATAATATATAATCACTAAGTAATTACTTTTGCTGTTATGTGTCTGATTCCCGTATTCCCTGCGTGTCGTAAAGGCGACTAAAAGGGGTGGGGTGAGGGGAATAGGGACCCCCTCCTCTGTTTTTTAGTTCCTAAAAAGGGACAGGCCAGAGAAAGGGATGGGGGATGGAGTTATCCCCGTACCCTGAAGACTGGGTCTATGAATGTGCGTGGATGTAGTACGATTGAGGCAAAAAGGGAGGAGATTGGGAGAATGCTTTGTGAGAAGAAAGTTGGATGTGTTAGCTTTGAGTGAAACGAAGATGAAAGGGAAGGGTGAGTCTATGTTTGGAAGTGTGAATGGAAGATTGTCAGGTGTTGATAGAGGAAGGGCAAGAGAAGGTGTGGCCTTGTTAGTGAGTCCGGAAGTACAGCAGTGTGTGATTGAGTGGAAGGAGGTGTCTTCGAGACTGATGTGGGTGAAAACGAAATTTGAACGTGAGTTGTGGGTGCTTGTGAGTGCATATGGGCCCGGTAGTGAAAGGGATGAAGAAGAGAGGGAGTCTTTCTGGAATGATGTTGATGAGTGTCTGCAGAGTTTTGGAGCGAATGTGAATGTGGTAATGATGGGAGATCTGAATGCTAGAGTGGGAAATGTAGCAGTTGAAGGTGTAGTTGGTATGCATGGTGTGCCTGGAAGAAATGAAAATGGGGAACGAATGATAGCGATGTATGTTGAGCGAGAGATGGTGATTGGAAATACACTGTTTGAGAAGAAAGATATTTATAAGTATACATGGGTGAGACAGGAGGATGGAAGGATTGTTGAAAGAGCTTTGATGGACTATGTGGTTGTGTCTAGGAATGTAATAGGAAGATTATTGGATGTGAGAGTTCTGAGAGGGGAGGGTGGAGGTATGTCTGACCACTACCTGGTGGAGGGAAAGTTAAGAGTAGGTAAGAAATGGGTGAGAGCTAGGAGGGTTAGGTGTGGCAAGGAGGTTTTGAAAGTGAGTGAGTTGGATAATAAAGAGAAAAAGATAGAGTATCAGAAGAAATTGAAAGATGAGTGGAACGCACTGAAAGATCAGGAAAATGGCAGTGTGGAGGAAGAATGGCAGTTGTTTAAGAGTGCTGTGATAGGGCATGCAGAAGAGGTGTGTGGTGTGAGACGTGTGGGTGGTGGTGTAAGAAAAAGCAGTGAATGGTGGTGCGAGGAAGTAAGTATGGCTGTGGCTAAGAAGAGATGCGCATATGAAGTATGGCTGCAAAGGAAGGATGAGATGTCATATGAAAGGTATAAGGTAAAGAGGAATAGGGCGAGAAGGGCTGTGCGTGATGCTAAAGTGGCAGCAGATGAGAGGTGGGGTAGGCGGCTGACAGAGAATTTTCAACAGAATAAGAAAATGTTTTGGAAGGAGGTGAAAAGGGTGCGAAAGGGAGAGTCTGGGAAGGAAGAACGAGTAAAAGCAGAGGATGGAAGGATGTTAATTGAGATGGATGCAGTAAGGAAGAGATAGGCAGAGAATTTTGAAAGATTGTTAAATGTAGAGGAGGAAAGGGTGGCTGAGATTCTGGCAGATGGAAGGGTGCAAGGAATAAATGTGTTGTGAGAGTTGAATGATTCTTTGATCACGAAGGAGGAAGTGGAGAAGGCAGTAAAGGAGATGAAAACAGGGAAAGCTGCAGGTATGGATGGGTGTGCTGTGGAATGCCTGAAGGGTGGTGGAGTGACTATTGTTGACTGGTTAGTAAGATTGTTGAATGTGTGCTTTGTGAAAGGTATAGTGCCAATTGACTGGGCAAGTGCTTGTGTGGTCCCGTTGTATAAAGGCAAGGGTGATAAGCATGAATGTACTAGCTTTAGGGGTATAAGTCTGCTGAGTGTTGTAGGTAAGGTTTATGGTACAGTGTTAATTATGAGAGTTAGAAAGGGTACAGAGGGAGTGATTGGTGATGAGCAATGTGGCTTTAGGAAAGGGAGGGGATGCGTGGATCAGGTGTTTGCTGTGAGACAAGTGTGTGAAAAGTATTTAGCGAATGGCAAGGATGTGTTTTGGACATTCATGGATTTAGAGAAAGCGTATGATAGAACTGATAGGGAGGCTTTGTGGACTGTTTTAAGATTATATGGAGTTGATGGTAGGTTACTAAAAGGGGTGAGAAGTTTTTATGTAAATAGTAGAGCGTGTGTAAGAGTAGGAAATGCTGTGAGTGATTGGTTTCCCGTGAGAGTGGGGATGCGACAGTGATGTGTGATGTCGCCTTGGTTGCTTAATATTTACATGGATGGTATTGTAAGGGAGGTGAATTCAAGAGTTTTAGGTGGAGGTCTGAGTCTGGTGAATGTTGATGGTGGAGAGTGGAATCTGAAGCAGCTGCTGTTTGCAGATGATACTGCACTGGTGGCTGATTCAGAGGAGAGATTGAGACAGTTGGTAGAGGAGTTTGGAAGGGTGTGTGAAAGGAGGAAATTGAAAGTAAATGAGAATAAGAGTAAAGTGATGAAGTGTACGAGGTTGGTAGATGGTAGGGGGATGAATATAGTTTTGAATGGTGAGTTGCTTGAGGAGGTAGAGTGTATTAAATATCTAGGGTCACATGTTGCTGTGGATGGAAGAATAGATGCTGAAGTGAAGTTTAGAATAAATGAAGTAGGAAAGGTGTTGGGAGGAATGAAAAAAGTGTTTAGATGTCGTTCGCTTAGAATGGATGTAAAGAGAAGGCTGTATGAGGGTGTTGTGGTACCGACTGCGTTATATGGGGCTGAAACATGGAATATGGGTGTAGCAGAGAGGAAAAGTTTGATTGTAATGGAGATGAGGTGTCTGAGGAGTATGTGTGGAGTGACGCGTATGGATCGAGTGCAAAATGAAGAAGTGCGAAGGAGAACTGGAGTTGTTCGGGAGATGGCTGGTAGAGTTGAGCAGAGGGTGTTGCGATGGTATGGGCATATGGAGAGAATGGATAATGAGCGATTGGTGAAAAAGATAACTAGATCTGATGTGAGAGGTGTAAGGCTGAGAGGAAGACCACGAATAGGATGGATGGACAGTGTGAAGAGAGCGCTGGATGTGATAGGGATGTCTGTTGAGCAAGGAAGAGTGGCTGTGCGTGACAGAAATAAATGGAGAGATATTGTGAATGAATAGGTGATGACGCAGCCCTGAGGGGATATTCTCCCGTATTTGGTCTGATCAGCTAGTCAGGTCAGGTGCGGGTAAGGGGATGGGTCTGTTATGATGTGGCAGGGGTAAGCCAGCTCTGCTGTCGGGCCCTGCTGCGGATGTCACTGATTGCATTGCGCAGTTGACCCTTGTGCGGTGTGGTGCGGTGAGGATCTGTCCGTTCTCCCCTTTGGGGCAAGATGCGAATGAATGTGTTTGAATGGATGAGTAAATGGGGAGTGTGTCGTCCTGTCTCGGCTACCTCCCTTTCCTTGAGGGAAGCAGCATAGGTATATAGATATATATAGATAGATAGTGTCTGATGAAAGAAATGTAAAGAAAAAAGTAAAGTGATCGTTTCATCAACCCGCAACTCTTCACCTTAAAACTTGTCGAACCAAAATAAATTAGAGATATGATTTCCATGCATTTGGTTCATGATATCTTTAGCTATTGGTGAACAAAAATACCATATCCATTGATATTACCCCCATTCATATTCGTAAAGCATCAGAATCATCATCAGTAACTCATGTCTGCTTCCTCATTACCTTCCTGCGGCATACGACCCTGGCAGTTGCGCCTCCAGATTTTAATTATATTCAATCAACCCTCTTTACCTCAGTTCACACCCACCATAAACTCATTCTACCGTCATGTTCTCCATTGCTGTTAATACAAGTATTGTAATCTCATAATCATGTTATATATGGCACGAGAAGAATCCTTATGGAAACATACTTAACGTTGGCAGTTATTTTGCATATTATACCCTCCCTGATCATTATTACGGTGCGGACCCTGTGGTATTCTTCACAGCACACAAATTAAAAAATAAATGGTCATCACCCTCACTTCCTGAAACAGGGAAGAAGCCATGATCTGTTATACTGATATTGTTTATGGTTACGTAAACTATCATGGGTTTAGCGAGATAGTGGTGAAAGACTGCGAGTTAGGGTTTGAAGAAGTCGTAGTGGTGGGAGTTGATAAGATGAATAAGCATGGCAAGTTACCAGTGTGGAATGTGGAAGACAGGGTGATACAGAGCCAATGGTGTGAGTGATATTTATGATTAGATTCTGTGAAATCACAGTTGCTACGGTGTTTTTCTATTCTGCGAAAACAAATGATAATGAAAGCATTTGCTCCTTGATGTTTTTCAGGTTACTCTTCAACGTAGACAGAACATACATGCACACCGGTTACAAAATATTTCTGATCATGCAGTTACAACAAAAACATGTGACGCCTCGTACACAGAGGACGGGACAGTCATAGAAACAGGTAGAGGGAGGGAGGAAATAATTTACAACAGCAAATTGATAAGAAGGGAAATGTGAAGAGTTAATCCGGATGTTTGACCGTTGGCGTTACTGATGATGATTCTGATGCATTACAAATATGAATGGCAGCAATATCAATGGATACGGTAAGTTTGTCCACCAATACAGGCATGAGAAATATATCTCGAGTTTAATTTAGTGCGATAAGTTTTTAGGTGAAGAGTAGTGGATTGATGAAAAGATCACTTTAGTTTTGTCTTTACATAGTTTTCAGGAAATCCTCAAGTATGTTCTGAAACTTGCTCATGTTGCTGAAACTTATTAGCAAGTACATGAACAGCTTTCAGAACTGAGAAGATTCTCAGACACACCGGAATATGATGTTACTGTATAAATGAGATTGTCATCTCATACTGGAAGCAGAATATGAGAGCAGCAATGACCAATGATGAAATTTAATCAATAGGCAGTGTACCAGTGTACATGCTGAAACCAAGTCACGTATATTTATTTTGCGCTTCCCTCACCAAAACAAAAATAATAAAAACAAATGTATAACAATGAACAGCACTTGCAGGGCACTTACATCGAATAATCCAATGTTGCGTGTGTGTGTGTGTGTGTGTGTGTGTGTGTGTGTGTGAGATCGATGACGTGTGTACGTACAGCTGCCAGCACTCCCGCTTGTTACAGGGGCACGAGGGTTTGAAGAGATGTGGCACCACTGTGATTATTTACTTGGAATTAGTCCAATTTATGGAAGCGGAGTATCCTCGATATAGTTCCGTTAAGGAAAGATGTTTGTTGTATATAAGCTCCATTTCGTAGGGTTGACATTTCAACTCCAATTATTGGTATAATTTACATTGTTCTACCTAAGGATAATAATGTATGTGTGTGTGTGTGTGTGTGCGAGAGAGAGAGAGAGAGAGAGAGAGAGAGAGAGAGAGAGAGAGAGAGAGAGAGAGAGAGACTTACTCTTTGCTTATACGAGTATCTGTATTAGCCAAAAACCGATAGTGTGAACCAACTTGTTAAGATTGTTTAGGCTAAATTTTCGAACCATGTTCCCCCCCCCACCACCACCACCACCACCTCTCATTCCATGACAAGCTTAGTTTTTGGTAGTCTATAACGTCCATATAGGACTATGCATTAAAGTGACACGATATTAACTGTTTATAAATAATACTGAGTAAAATGCTCTCAAATTTATATAGAAAAATGGCGTCAAGATTTGGCTGAAGGTCTTGGCTATACCAGTGTTTCGGACGCAATATTAGTTCGATTAGTTTCTTCTGTCAGATTGATTTGTTTATTGAATGAAATCCATTTTAACTTTGACAGGAAGAAGGGATAAACTCGAATATTTTTTTACAGTCCTCTAATACATGCTAACTGTTCCTGACAGTACAGTAGCTGGATATAGAAACCATCCAATCATATTCGTCTTGTTAGTTCTGCACCCAGTCACATTTAAGGTTGGGCAGCCAATCATGGTTTGACCCAGGTTCTTCACCTCGCCTGTGAGGAAGCTATATCCACTTTTGCCTTATAGTCTGCCAGGAATGAAGCTTGTCATGGAATGCGAGGTGGTGGTGATGGTCGTGGGAACATGATTCGAAAATTTAGCCTAAACAATCTTAACAAGTTGAATCACACTCAGTTTTTAGCTAAAAAGGATATAGGGATAGAGTGAATCTCTCTCTCTCTCTCTCTCTCTCTCTCTCTCTCTCTCTCTCTCTCTCTCTCTCTCTCTCTCTCTCTCTCTCTCTCTCTCTCACACACACACACATTATATATATATATATATATATATATATATATATATATATATATATATATATATATATATATATATATATATATATTTTTTTTTGGGGGGGGGAGGGGACTTAAATGGTCATGTAGGTGAAGCAGCACAAGGTTATGAAGGAGTGCATGGGGGATGTGCGTATGGTATAAGGAATGCAGAAGGGGAATGGATACTCGAGTTTGGGGAGGCAACGGACATGATTGTGTGCAACACATATTTTAGGAAAAGAGACAGTAGGTTAATTATGTATGAGTCTGGGGGAAACAGCAGTCAGATAGATTATTTTCTGGTTAGGAGGGCCGATAGGAGGTTAGTGAGGGATGTTAAAGTAAAAGGAAGTGTGGAGTGTGTGCAGCAGCACAAACTATTGATTTGTGATATGTTGCTTAACGAACAAGTGATGAAAAAGAGGACTTATGTACCTAGCAGGAAAATATGGAAGCTGAAAAACCAAGTAGTAAAGGATGCTTTCTATAGCGAGTTGAGGAGAGTGGTGGCTGAACAGGGAGCTGTAGACAGAGGCGTTAATGAACAGTACAGAGCCCTCAAGAACAATTTCATGAGAGTTACTGATTTAACATGCGGTTGGACAAGAGGATCACCAAGACATAAAATCATTGTGAATGGAAAAATATGATATTTAGGGTGGCAGGTCAGGTGAAGAGGGATATTCGGGATATTATAGGTGAGCAGTGTGTGAAGAATGATGAAGGAAGGGTAGTGGTGAACAGTGAGGATATTAAAGATGCATGGAGACAGCATTATAACCGGTTGTTGAATGAGGAGTTTGACTGGGACGGGGAAGGTTTGGAGCCAGCAGATCCAGCGTCTGGCCCTTGGCCTTTGATTGATCCTGCTACTGTGAGTGAGGCAATAGGCAGGATGAAGGTGGGGAAGGCAGCAGGTGTGTCTGGGTTGACTGCCGAAATGTTGAAGGCCTCAGGCGATATAGGGGTGAGGTTAGTCACTGACCTGATAAATAGGATTATTTATGAGTGTGTTGTCCCAGATAATTGGGTGAAGAGTGTAATTGTAAATGTGTATAAAGTGAAGGGTGATGCCCTGGAAAGAGGAAATTATAGAGGTATAAAGCTTTTAGATCAGATAATGAAGGTAATGGAGAGAGTTTTAGAAGGTATGATTAGAGAAAGAGTGAATATTGATGAGATGCAGTTTGGGTTTATGCCAGGTAGGGGGACCAATGATGCTATATTCATTGTTCGACAGCTTCAGGAAAAATATATTGGTAGGAGATGGGATCTTTATTTTGTTTTTGTTGATTTGGAAAAGGCCTTTGACAGAGTCCCTAGAGAGGTGGTGAAGTGGGCAATGAGAAAGCTTGGCTTGGAGGAGTGGCTGGTTAAGGTGGTTATGGCTATGTATGTGGGTGCTCACACCCAGGTAAGAGTGAATGGAGATTTGAGTGATGAGTTTTCCGTGAATGTTGGTGTGCATCAGGGGTCAGTCTTGAGTCCCATGTTGTTTATCATGGTACTTGAAGCCCTTTCACGTGACTTTAGAAACGGACTCCCATGGGAGTTGTATGCTGATGATTTGGTGTTGATTGCAGAGAACGAAAGGGAGGCGGAGGAAAGGTTTAGGAAGTGGAGAGATGGTATGGGGCACAAGGGCTTAAGGGTAAATGCAGATAAAACAAAAGTGATGATATCTAGGGTTGGTGGCGGTACTGTCAAAGACGAGGGAGAGTGGTCATGTGCAGTTTGCCACAAGGGCGTGGGAAGTAATTCCATCTTGTGCGGTGTTTGTGATAAATGGGTGCATAAGAGATGTAGTGGTATCAGAGGTAGACTGCGAGATAATGCTGATTTTATGTGTACGGTGTGTCGGGGTGAGCAGGTGGAGATTGTTAGATGTGAAAGAATTCAACTTGCTGGTGAATCTCTTGAGTGTGTGGAAGAGTTTTGTTATTTGGGAGACATGTTGTATGCTTGAGGTGGGGCTGGAGCTAGCTCTGTGGCTAGGGTGAGAAGAGGTTGGAAGAAGTTCAGGGAGTTCTTGCCTCTCCTGACATTGAGAGGACTCTCCCTACGTGCTAAGGGGTCTTTGTATGCAGCATATGTTAGGAGTATAATGCTGTATGGTAGTGAGACTTGGGCAGTGAAGGAGGAAGATATTCGCCGGCTCAGACGTTCAGAAATGACAATGATTAGGTGGATGTGCAGTGCGTCCCTGCGTCCAAGGCCTGGAGGGGCTGGGTTTACGATGGAAGAGTTGAGAGGTAGGATGGGACTGGAGTGTATTGGTGTTGTGATGAGGAGAGGTAGATTGAGATGGTTTGGACATGTGGCGAGGATGGGGGATGATAATTGGGTGAGGAAGGTGAGAAGTGTTAATATTGGCGGTGGGGTTATGAGGGATAGACCAAGAAAGACATGGGACGAGGCCATTAAGTGTGACCTCAGGGTTAAGGGACTGAACAGGAAGGCTGCAATGGATCGTGCAGCGTGGAGAGCAGCCATTAGGTGATCAAGGCCGACACATGCATGCATGTTGGAGCCTTTAAAAACGAAAACGAAACGAAAACGATATATATATATATATATATATATATATATATATATATATATATATATATATATATATATATATATATATATATATACACACTTAACCACATTCATTTGGTGTATCAAAATCCTTCATTAGTTATTAAGCAATTTAACTCCATTATGAATTTTTTTCTCAGTGTAGGTGTTAATGCTAGGATCACCATGTTATTTAGTCTTTTAGCGTAAGATGTTATTATTATTATAAAAATAAGATTAACACTACTAGAGTGGGTTGACCTTGATCTTTGAAGGCTGCCATCTACAAGTCACAGTCTGGATCAGTGTCTTCTCAAGTCATGGGCATGGTTTCACCCACAGCTTATGATTATACAGCATCATATTTCCTTAATACTTAAACTGAAACATATAGTTTTTTCCTTTTAATCGTGGTGTATTCCTCACATATATATAGTTCATGAAGTTACTCATTAATTTACGATTGTTCAGTATTGCTGACTTACCGTATTGAGGATAATGAAGCAGATGTGGTCTCGTCTCACCGTGTAATGAGCGAAGCTTACAGCGCTCCACCCTCCCCCTCTCTCCGACTCCATGTGGGGGATCCTCCTTCTTACCCCAGGTGGGCAAAGGGAACAGCCTCCCTCCCCTCCCACCCTACATTACCCGTCAGTTCACCTCAAAACTGTGGATAATCATAATACGTCATACTGTATAAGGGCGATTACTATCCTTAGGTAGAACAATGTAAATTATACCAATAATTGGGGTTGAAATGTCAACCTTTCGAAATGGGGCTTACATAAAACAAACACCTTTTCTTAACGGAACTATATCGAGGTTATTTTGCTTCAGTCACGTGAACTGTTTCGAAGTACAGTGGAGTCTCTTTTATCCGAGATTCTTTTAACCATAATATGCCATTAACCGTAAGTTTTACTAAAACATTCTCATTTCGATTAACCGCAAAAATCTGAAATCTATCCGAAAATTCAAACACGGCGGGCTTGTTTTGCGCCACTAGCATTGGTTTACAGTTGTTCCGCTAGTCACTTGAACAGGCGTTGGTTGCGCCAGCCCCCATCCACCACCTCGGAAGATTTGGATGATGTGGGAGATGATGTGGATGCTGTGGAAATGAATGAATAAGGAAACAGATAATATGAAAAAAAAAAAAAAAATTAGGTTTAAGACTTTATTTGTTCGAATTGCTTACAGTGAATTACGTAATTGTTTTGGTGAAGGTTTATTTAAGTTTGAGTGAAGATTTAAGTTGACAGTTTCTATTACAGTTACAAAAGTGCAGTTACATAAGTAGTTACTACAGTGTATTAAGTGTTTTGTTGATGGTTGAGTGGCTTTTGGGGTGCTGGTGGTGGTGGTTGCCTAGACGTCACCAGAAATGGGTGATGGTTGAGTACAATACTGTTCCCTTATATCCTACATATTATTACAGCATCTTCTATCCGAAAAAAAAATCGATTAAACGAAACTTTGAAAGTCCCATGATTTTCGGATAAAAGAGGCTCTACCGTAAATAATCACAATGGTGTCACATCTCTTCAAACCCTTGTGCCCCTGTAACACGCGGGAGTGCTGGCAGCTGTACATTCAAAGGAACAATGGTCTTCCCATTTCCGTCTGAAGAAAACTATGAATCAATAGCCAGACGCTTTAATCCCGTAAGAGGTGGCCACAAACAATTCGCCTTCAAGTTGCCCTGTTCCCTGCCATTTGCCCCCAACTCCCAAACTTACACCCTCCTCTCTCATATATCTCTACCCCATCCCTCAATCTCATACTCGGTCTCCCCGTCCCTCTCCTCCCCCCTCCACCTCATTCTCACACACTCTCCTCTTTAGTCTATCACTTTCCATCCTCTCCATATGGCCAAACTACCTCAAAGTATACTCTCAGCGCTTTCTGTCACATTACTTCCACGCCACAATGCTGTTTCACTTCGTTGTTTGCCAGTCTGTCTCTCCATGTAACTCCACATGCTCTTCTCAAATAACTCATTTTCACTGCTCTTGTGTCCTTTCAAAAAGATCCAAGCTTCGCTTCCATACGTTTGAGTGGGAATTACAGTACTCTCATGCAGCGATTTTTTTACTTCCATACTCACTTCCTCATTTCTTTTCACTTCTTCCAGTGAAGCAGCAAACTTTCATTCCTGTGAAACCTTTCTAGTACAGTACTTCATCCTCTAACTTCCACCATTAATCGTTATTCCACCCAAATACTTAAATGAATTCATTTTCCATTTCCTCACTATCCAACGGCTTAAAAGGGAGGAAGGATGACAGTGTGCCTGGAGAGAGAGAGAGAGAGAGAGAGAGAGAGAGAGGGCGAGTTCCCTGATTTCTCCAAAATACGGTTTTCGAAAAATCGTCATTTATCAGTCCTGCAAAGTGAGATTGAATCATTTTCGGCAACGCACCGTATACACTGGCGCAATACTTAGGCTCTGTGTGTGTGTGTGTGTGTGTGTGTGTGTGTGTGTGTGTGTGTGTGTGTGTGTGTGCATTTTAAATTTCTTAGGTTATTTTATTATTATTATTTTTTTTTTTTGTAATCGACTCCGGGCATCTGCTTCACAGCCAGCTCCCAAGGCCCAGTTTTCCTCCTACATACCATAGACTTCTACATGTCACCACTTCGGCGCTAACACCCACCGTCCATAGTGAATACATGCTATGGCTGTCTCATACAGGACTGTTGTATGGGTATTAGCGGGGGTATTTTTACGACATGTCGGCGGGTCTTTGAGTAGATCAGTAAAGTCTGTTTTTTTTTTTTTTTTTTTTTTTTTTTATGAAACTCAAATCCATAAATTGTTTCCTGCCCCAGCGGAGATTTGAACTTGAGTCCGTTAGGACTGCAGGCCACCTCTCTACCGACTGAGCCACCGTGAGTTCGTCGGGTTCCTGAAGAGGTTAGCCACTATCTATCTATCTATCTATTGCCAGACGCCTCAATCCCGTTTGGGGTGGCCACAAACAAATCGCCTCCAAGTCGCCCTGTCCCCCGCCATTTCACTGCCCTGCTCCCAACTCACACCCCTCTCTCTCATATACCTCTCCAACCCATCCCTCCATCTCATCCTCGGCCTCCCCCTCCCTCTTCCCCCCTCCACCTCACTCACATACACTCTCTTCGTCAGTCTTTCACCCTTCATCCTCTCCACATGGCCAAACCACCTCAGTGTGTTCCTCATAACGCTTCCTATCACATCCACACCACAACACTCCTTTATATCCTCATTCGTCAGCCTGTCTCTCCATGTGACTCCACAGACTCCTCTTAAATAACTCATTTCCACTGCTCTCACTCTTGACTTGTGTCTTTCCAACAACGTCCAAGCTTCACTTCCATACGTTGGAGTTGGTATCACAATATTGTCATGTAGTAACTTTTTCACTTCCATGCTCACTTCCCTGCTTCTTATCACTGCTTTCAAAGAACCAGCAACCTTTCTTCCCTGCTGTACCCTTTCAAGCACTTCACCCTCCAAACCTCCATCCTTACTCATCACACTACCCAAGTACTTAAATGTACTCACATTTTCCAATTCCTCACCATCCAACCTCGCTGTACATTCACTGACTTCACCTCTCTCAAAGACCATCACTTTACTCTTCCCTACATTCACCTTTAGATTCCGTTTCTTACACACTCTCCCAAACTCATCCACCAAGCCTTGCAGCTCCTCTTCGTCTTCATTCAACAACACAGTATCATCTGCAAACAACAGTACAGGGAGTTTCCAAACACTATCCTCTCTCACCAGGGCCACTCCAACATCCACTACCCTACCTTGTACCTCTTTTATTACCCCATCCATGTACAGTTTGAACAACCATGGCGAAATGACACATCCCCGTTTCAACCCAACTTTCAAAGAGAAAAATTCACTTAGTTCACCATCCACACGCACTGCAGCCTTCGCACCATCGTACATACTCTTCACAGCATTCAACAACTTCCCATCTACTCCAAATATTCTTAATACTTTCCACAATCCTTGCCTATCCACCCTGTCATATGCTTTCTCCAAATCCATGAAAGCCGCATACAACTTATTTCCCTTTTCTAGAAACTTTTCCACTAAAGATCTAAGAATGAATATCTGAGCTACACAACCTTTTCCCTTCTTAAAGCCTCCCTCTTCTTCTCCAACTAATTCCTCTGTTCTTTCTCTAACTCTGTCAATAAGTATCCTATCGTACACTTTTCCTGTTATACTAAGAAGACAGATGCCCCTATGATTACCACACACTTCTTTTTCCCCTGTTCCTTTGTACAAGGGAGTAATTACACCTGACTTTCAATCCTCCGGGACTCTACCTTCCTCCCAGGCCAATCTGCACATTTTCCACATCCATTCTACTACTATCTCTCCCCCATACTTCAGCATTTCACCACACACTCCATCAATTCCGGAGGTTTCCCCAATTTAACTTTCTTCATTGCTTCCACAACTTCAATCCTACTGATTTCTTCCTGTCTTCTCACCTCCCTCCTTCTCCCAGCCATTCCACAGCCTCTTATACTCGCATCTGGGGGAGGCGGTGGCTGAATCGGTAGAGAGGCGGCCTACAGTCCTAATGGACCCAGGATCGAATCCCGGCTGGGGCAGGGAACAATTTAAGAATTTGAATTTCCTACAAGCGGACTTTCCTGATCTACCAGATGACCCGCCGACATGTCATAAAAGAACCCCCGCTAATACCAATACACCAGTCCTGTATGAGACAGCCCTAGCCTGTATTCAATATGGACGGTGGGTGTTAGCGCCGAAGTGGTGACATGTGGAGATGTAGGAGGACTGCTGGGCCTTGGGATAGGTGACTGCCCCCAAGAAATAGGCCTTGAGCCTTTGCCCAGAGTCGGACACGTAAAAAAAAAAAAAAAAAAATCCTCTATGTTCAACAATTCCTTAAAGTGTTCTCTCCATCTACTCACTTTTTCTCCCTACTCCACTAGTAATCTACCATTTTTATCTTTCACTTCCCTGCTAACTTCACTGCCACCCTGTCTTGCTCTTTTCACCTCTTTCCAGAACATTTTCTTACAGTCCCTCCACTTTACACTCAAGTTCCTTCCAAATTCCTCATCCGCTCTCTTCTTACTTTCACTTACTAATATTTTCACCTCTCTCTTTCTTTCTACATATAACTCTCTCTTCCGCCTCTCAACTTCTTCCACACCCCTATTTCTTGTCCATTCATTGTATGTTTTCTTCTTTTGTGCCACAGCCTGTCTCACCTCTTCATTCCACCACGCTGTTCCTTGCACACCCCTCCGTCTTCTCTTCATCCCACACACCACATCACATGCTGCACATATTTCTTCTGTAAATATCCTGCACACACATTCCACGTCCCCCATTTGCTCCAATTCATATTTGCCCAATCATTCCTCCACTTCTCTCTTATACTCTGCCTTTTTCTAATTCTCTTGTAACCTTTCCACTCTCCTTACAAATACTCCTTCTTCCCGTCCTTCCCTTCTTCTATTTCTCCATTCTAATTGGATCTTGATTCTGGCCACCACCAATTAGTGGTCAGAAAGTCCACTCCCCCAACCTCTATAAGCTCTTGCATCCATTACACATTTTCGCATCCTTTCATCCACACACACATAATCAATCATTACCTTCCTTTCATTCAGCTCACCACCCACCCTTCTCATCACTCACCATGTATACCTGTGGATCATTTTGTGCCTGAAGAGGGTATTTGCTATCACCAACCCCCTCCCAGCACAAATGTCCACTAACGCACTGCCATTCTTATCTATCTCAGCAGGCACACCCCATTCACCAACTATTTCATCCACCTTCACATTCTCTACTTTACCATTCATATCACCGATCAAAAACACTATCTCATTCCTTCCAAACTTTTCCATGCACACTTCCACATTTGTCCAGAACTCTTCTCTCACTCTGCTTGCACGATCTTGCGTTGGCGCATACACACACACACACAATCGGCCACATTTGTATTCCAACTTTCAATCTTACCCACACAATCCTTTACCCAACTGATCCATACTCTCTTATGCTCTTCTTCCATCTGTTACTCACAACTATACACACTCCTTCTTTTGCCCTCTCATTCTCACCTACTCCTGCACATATAACCCATCCATACTCCCATTCTCTCACACTCTCACCTTTCCATTTCGTTTCAGTTATTCCGCATACATCAACTTTCGCACCCTCAAACACCATTCATTTAAGTATTTGGGTGGTTTAACGATTAATGATGGAGTTAGAGGATGAATTACTGTTCTAGAAAGGTTCAACAGGGATGAAAGTTTCCTGCTTCACTGAAAGAAGTGAAGAGAAATGGGGAAGTGAGCATGGAAGTAAAATAATCGCTGCATGATAGTACTGTAATTCCCATTCAAACGTATGGAAGCGAAGCTTGGACCTTTGTGAAAGGACACAACAGCAGTGAAAATGAGTTATTTGAGAGGAGCATGTGGAGATACATGGAGAGACAGACTGAGAAATAACGAAGTGAAGCAGCATTGTGGTGTGGAAGTAATGTGACAGAAAGCGCTAAGAGAAATACTTTGAGGTGGTTTTGCAATATGGAGAGGATGGAAAATGAGAGACTAACGAAGAGAGTGTGTTAATGAGGTGGAGAGAAGAGGAGAGGGACGGGGAGACCGAGTATGAGATTGAGGGATGGGGTAGAGGTATATGAGAGAGGAGGGTGTAAGTTTGGGAGTTGGGGGCAAATGGCCGGGAACAGGGCAACTTGGAGGCGAATTGTTTGTGGCCACCTCTTATGGGATTAAAGCGTCTGGCTACTGATACATAGTTTTCTTCAGACGGAAATTGGAAGACCATTGTTCCTTTGAATGTACAGCTGCCAGCACTCCCGCGTGTTACAGAGGCACGAGGATTTGAAGTGATTATTTACTTCGAAACAGTGCACGTGATTGAAGTGGAGTAACCTCGGTATAGTTCCTTTAAGGAAAGATGTTTTTTATATGTAAGCTCCATTTCGCAAGGTTGACATTTCAACCCCATGGGCTGCGTGTGTGTGTGTGTGTGTGTGTGTGAGAAAAATTATACGTATATGAGTGGAAATAGCCTTATGTGGCTGTACTGTACCACTTACGATAGAAAGCCTGTGGACTTCCTTGGTCACTCTAATTCCGCCTATAATAATTTCCATTACACTTACCTGATCTGAGCTGCTTATAAAATGTTCGCAGCATGGCGATAGTCTTGTATGCTTCGTGGAGAGATTATCACTGGTGAGGTGGCGGGCTGGCAGCCGCGGCAGGTCTGAGCACACCTTGGAGCTGCCAAAAAACAGATTCACAATGATTGCTAATCTTGTTCTGAAAAGCTTTTATGAAATCTGTAAGCTTCAAAATCTCTGGGAAACCGTCAGTTAGTTGAATATTAAAAAAAAACTTAACAAAGATTTTAAATGGAAATAAAAATGCTTAGATCAAGAAATTAAATAGGTAACACGACCCATAAAATATCGAGTGTTGTTTAGATCAGATATTATGAAAGGTAGGTTAATCGCCCCCTGCTGGCGCAGGCTGTGACGTCAAGTATGAGAGAGAGAGAGAGAGAGAGAGAGCTGGGATTAATCCCCGAGCTAGCCCTCATCAGATCATATAACCCTGCTAGGGGTAGAGGAGAGCGCTACCCCTCCCAGCACAGCAGCCACGGGGCGGGGCGCGAATTCGCAACCTCATGATTACGAGCCTGACACCCAACCACCGAGCTACTGCGCTCCCCGAGAAAGAGAGAGAGAGAGAGAGAGAGAGAGAGAGAGAGAGAGCGTGACAGAAAAGGAATGTGATTGTATACCAATGTAAACTGGCGTTTTCCAGATCATTTGGTAGGTGTTTAGTGTTGCTATACTCTCAACCAGTGATCTCTGTCAATATTTTCAGTTGTTTTTCTCATAATCAGCTAGCTTACAGGCACCTGTGACGTCGGATCTGTGTCTGTATGACCCTGTATACTATATATCTATCTATCAATTGCCAGACACCATAATCCCGTAAAGGATGGCCATTTGACACTGAGTTAGTTGTTTTACAGGGAGGGGCACCAAACCTCCATCAACCCACTTGTTGACACGTAGGGAGCACGTATGGTTTGGTTATATGGTTACCACCCAGCGTTGTAAATGGTTTCTTGGCTTACAGGAAACAATTTGGCTTGTCACTCAATGCAAAGCCACCTGTACAGGAAAGAAAAGCAATAAGAAGTGACAGGAAAGATGGGAGAAATAGGAAGAGAGGAGGGCAGGCAGAAAAAGAATATATTCCTATATTCTCTGAAAACTGATAGTTCTTCTTGAAGACATATTTTATATCTCAAAAACTTACCATTGACCTTTTCATTGCTCTGCATGCAGTTTAGGATGCAAATGAAATTACTTTTATTTGCATCCTAAACTGCATGCAGAGCAATGAAAAGGTCAATGCTATGTTTTTGAGATGTAAAATATGTCTTCAAGAAGAACTATCTGTTTTCAGAGAATATAGGAATGTCGTATAGGCCTACAGGGTCATACAGACACAGATCCGACGTCACAGGTGCCTGTAAGCTAGCTGATTATGAGAAAAACAACTGAAAATATTGACAGGGATCACTGGTTGAAAGTATAGCAACACTAAACACCTACCAAATGATCTGGAAATCGCCAGTTTACATTGGTATACCATCACATTCGTTTTCTGTCACACTCCCATTCTCTCTCTCTCTCTCTCTCTCTCTCTCTCTCTCTCGGGAAGCGCAGTAGCGCGGCGGTAGGGTGTCGGGCTTGTAATCGTGAGGTTGCGAATTCTCTCATACTTGACGTCACAGCCTGCGCGAGCAGGAGGCGATTAACCTACCTTTCATAATATCTGATCTAAACAACACTCGATATTTTATGGGTCGTGTTACCTGTTTAATTTCTTGATCTAAGCATTTTTATTTCCATTTAAAATCTTTGTTAATATTATTATTAATATTCAACTAACTGACGGTTTCCCAGAGATTCTGAAGCTTACAGATTTCATAAAAGCTTTTCAGAACAAGATTAGCAATCATTGTGAATCTGTTTTGGCAGCTCCAAGGTGTGCTCAGACCTGCCGCGGCTGCCAGCCCGCCACCTCACCAGTGATAATCTCTCCACGAAGCATACAAGACTATCGCCATGCTGCGAACATTTTATAAGCAGCTCAGATCAGGTAAGTGTAATGGAAATTATAATAGGCGGAATTAGAGTGACCAAGGAAGTCCACAGGCTTTCTATCGTAAGTGGTACAGTACAGCCACATAAGGCTATTTCCTCTCATATTCACACACACACACACACACACACACACACACACACACACACACACACACACACACACACACGCACGCGCGCGCGCGCGCGCGCAGCCAATGTCGGAGGCCTGAGTCGAGTCAGGATGACCAACTGTTCCGTCCCGTACCACTTAGACATACGATAAACGTCTAACGTTTATTAGTTAGCGACCTTATTATGTTTCCCATAATATAGAGAATCTTACTGTGAGGTGCAAAGGTAGCAGATCAAACCCTGCCTGTGCCGTCTATGAAAGTGATATATCTTCATGCAAAATTACGGTTATAACCTGTTTGATATACAACAGGCAACATTTGGTGGAAAGTAATATCAATGATTCTCCAACCGATAATATATAATCACTATGCAATTAGTTTTACTGTCATGAGTCTGATGAAAGAAATATAAAGACAAAATTAAAGTGATCTTTTCATCAACCAGCAACTTTTCACCTTGAAACTTGTCGAACTAAAATAAATTCGAGATATGATTTCCATGGATGTGGTTCATGAACAAAAATACCATATTCATTGATATTACCCCCATTCATATCCGTAAAGGATCAGAATCATCATCAGTAACTCATGTCTGCTCCCTCATTACCTTCCTGCGGCATACGACCCTGGCAGTTGCGCCCCCAGATTTTAATTATATTCAATCAACCCTCCTTACCTCAGTTCACACTCACCATAAACTCATTCTACAGTCATGTTTTCCATTGTTGTTATACAAGTATTGTAATCTCATAATCATGTTATATATGGCACGAGAAGAATCCTTATGGAAACATACTTAACGTTGGCAGTTATTTTGCATATTATACCCTCTCTGATCATTATTACGGTGCGGACCCTGTGGTATTCTTCACAGCACACAAATTAAAAAATAAATGGTCATCACCCTCACTTCCTGAAACAGGGAAGAAGCCATGATCTGTTATATTGATATTGTTTATGGTTAAGTAAACTATCATGGGTTTAGCGAGATAGTGGTGAAAGACTGCGAGTTAGGGTTTGAAGAAGTCGTAGTGGTGGGAGTTGATAAGATGAATAAGCATGGCAAGTTACCAGTGTGGAATGTGGAAGACAGGGTGATACAGAGCCAATGGTGTGAGTGATATTTATGATTAGATTCTGTGAAATCACAGTTGCTACGGTGTTTTTCTATTCTGCGAAAAACAAATGGTCATGAAAGCATTTGCTCCTTGATGTTTTTCAGGTTACTCTTCAACGTAGTCAGAACATACATGCACACCGGTTACAAAATATTTCTGATCATGCAGTTACAACAAAAACATGTGACGCCTCGTACACAGAAGACGGGACATAGAAACAGGCAGAGGGAGGGAGGAAATAATTTACAACAGCAAATTGATAAGAGGAGAAATGTGAAAAGTTAATCCGGATGTCTGACAGTTGGCGTTACTGATGATTCTGATGCATTACAAATATGAATGGCAGCAATATCAATGGATACGGTAAGTTTGTCCACCAATACAGGCATGAGAAATATATCTCGAGTTTATTTTAGTGCGATAAGTTTTTGGGTGAGTAGCGGATTGATGAAAAGATCACTTTAGTTTTGTCTTTACATAGTTTTCAGGAAATCTTCAAGTATGTTCTGAAACTTGCTCATGTTGCTGAAACTTATTAGCAAGTGCATGAACAGCTTTCAAAACTGAGAAGATTCTCAGACTCACCGGAATATGATGTTACTGTATAAATGAGATTGTCATCTCATACTGGAAGCAGAATATGAGAGCAGCAATGACCAATGATGAAATTTAATCAATAGGCAGTGTACCAGTGTACATGCTGAAACCAAGTCACGTATATTTATTTTGCGCTTCCCTCACCAAAACAAAAATAATAAAAACAAATGTATAACAATGAACAGCACTTGCAGGGCACTTACATCGAATAATCAAATGTTGCGTGTGTGTGTGTGTGTGTGTGTGTGTGTGTGTGTGTGTGTGTGTGTGTGTGTGAGATCGCTGACGTGTGTACGTACAGTGCCAGCACTCCCGTGTGTTACAGGGGCACGAGGGTTTGAAGAGATGTGGCACCAATGTGATTATTTACTTGGAATCAGTCCACGTGATTGAAGCGGAGTATCCTCGATATAGTTCCGTTAAGGAAAGATGTTTGTTGTATGTAAGCTCCATTTCGCAGGGTTGACATTTCAACCCCAATTATTGATATAATTTACATTTTTTAAGGATAATAATCGCCTTATATGACGTATTATGACTGCACAGTTTTGAGGCAAACTGACGGGTAAAGGAGGGTGGGAGGATGTTCCCCAACCCCATCTGGGGTGAGAGGGAGGATCCCCCACAAGGAGTCGGAGAGAGGGGGGGGGGGAATGCTGTAAGCTTCGCACATGACACAGTGAGACGAGACCACATCTGCTTCATTAACCTCAATACGGTAACTCAGCAATACTGAACAATCGTAAATTAATGAGTAACTTCATGAACTATATTTATGTGAGGAATACACCACGATTAAAAGGGAAAACTATATGTTTCAGTTTAAGTATTAAGGAAATATGATGCTGTATAATCATAAGCTGTGGGTGAAACCATGCCCATGACTTGAGAAGACACTGATCCAGACTGTGACTTGTGGATGGCAGGCTTCAAAGATCAAGGTCAACCCACTCTAGTAGTAATCTTATCTTTATAATGATAATAACATTTAAAACTAAAAGACTAAATAAAATGGTTATCCTAGCATAAACACCTACACTGAGGAAAAAAAAAGTGATAATGGAGTTAAATTGCTTACTAAGTAATGAAGGATATTGATACACCAAATGAATGTGTTAAGTTTATAAGTATATATAACTATATAACTGTATAACTATATAACTATATAGATAGATAGATAGATAGATAGATAGATAGATATAATGTGTGCGTGTGTGTGTGTGTGTGTGTGTGTGTGTGTGTGTGTGTGTGTGTGTGTGTGTGTGTGTGTGTGTGTGAGACAGACAGACAAACAGAGACAGACAGACAGACAGACAGAGACAGAGAGTCAGAGACAGAGATTCACTCTTTGCCTATATCCTTATTAGCCAAAAACTGAGTGTGATTCAGCTTGTTAAGATTGTTTAGGCTAAATTTTCGAATCATGTTCCCACGACCATCACCACCACCTCGCATTCCATGACAAGCTTCATTCCTGGCAGACTATAAGGCAAAAGTGGATATAGCTTCCTCACCGGCGAGGTGAAGAACCTGGGTCAAACCATGATTGGCTGCCCAACCTTAAATGTGACTGGGTGCAGAACTAACAAGACGAATATGATTGGATGGTTTCTATATCCAGCTACTGTACTGTCAGGAACAGTTAGCATATATTAGAGGACTGTAAAAAAATATTCGAGTTTATCCCTTCTTCCTGTCAAAGTTAAAATGGATTTCATTCAATAAACAAATCAATCTGACAGAAGAAACTAATCGAACTAATATTGCGTCCGAAACACTGGTATAGCCAAGACCTTCAGCCAAATCTTGACGCCTTTTATATATTAAATTGAAAGCATTTTACTCAGTATTATTATAAACAGTTAAAATCGCGTCACTTTAATGCATAGTCCTATATGGACGTTATAGACTACCAAAAACTAAGCTTGTCATGGAATGAGAGGTGGTGGTGCTGGTAGTGATGGTGGGGGTAACATGGTTCGATGATTTAGCCTAAACAATCTTAACAAGTTGAATCACACTATCGGTTTTTGGCTAATACCGATATAAGCAGAGTGAATCTCTCTCTCTCTCTCTCTCTCTCTCTCTCTCTCTCTCTCTCTCTCTCTCTCTCTCTCTCTCACTCACACACACACACACACACACACACACATTTTATATATATATATATATATATATATATATATATATATAGATAGATAGATAGATAGATAGATATATATATATATATTCTCAACCACATCCATTTGGTGTATCAAAATCCTTCATTAGTTGTTAAGCAATTTAACTCCATTATCAATTTTTGTTTCAGTGTGGGTGTTAATGCTAGGATCACCATGTTATTTAGTCTCTTAGCATAAGATGTTATTATCATTATAAAAGTAAGATTAACACTATTAGAGTGGGCTGACCTTGATCTCGCTTCGTCGCTTCGTCGTAGAAAAGTGGGAGGAAAGAAGAGGGAGAGATTGGAAGAGATTAAGTGGGGAAATATGAAAGACAGTCGGAGGTATAAAGATTGGGGGCCGTCCCCATTGCTGTGGCTTAGTTGTTTTTTGTGTGTTGTGTTCCTCTTGGTCCTATACAGTAGTCACTCTGTGTCTGTGCAGACCAGGGCACTCTTATTGATGAAGGTAGAAGAGTCATAGTTTGTACCCCCGACCCTACTGAGGGTGGTGCTGGTCTGTGTGGCTTTGGTGGTGGCTACTGCTGTCTTGGTGGGTTGCTGCTCTCTGTTTCGCCGGCTTCATAGTCACGGAAGGGAGGAGTTTAGTATTAGAGAAATGGGGGGGGAGAGCTAGAAATTATCTTACTAATAGAGAAAATCTGTGTGTGTCAACCTCTTTTTATGTCCCGCACGCCCCGCAGGTGCAGGAGCCGGAGGGCTGGGCTACGGAAACTGCGTCCGTCCTCCCACCCCCGCACCGCGACACGCGCGTCGGCATTCAGGGAGATGGAAGTCTGACTGCTTTTATGATTGTTATTTACTTGTATTGTCATTTTATTATTTCCAGCTTGTTTATATATTTTTTTGTTTTATTTTGTTTTTCCATCATTGGGGATAGGGGGGTATTCCAGCCAGAGAGGTAGATACTCTTTTCCTCCCCATAGCACTCACCAGGGTGCAGGAGGCATAGGCTGTGTATGGGCCATCTCTGTCTATTCCCAACCCATTCCACGTTCACGACTCCGCCATCAGATGTGAGAGCTCCTTGCATCTCTGTTTCAGGAGCTAGCACAACGGACGACGGAGTGCATTCGCTCAGGAGTGAGTGAGGAATGAGTGAACAGTGCGACTGCCTCCTGACTGGAGTAGTGGTGGTCTGGTGCTCCCGGTTCAAGGTCGGTAGGTGTGTGGGATATAGGGTAACGGGGCAGGACATCTATCGCTTCGTTGCTGCCGTGTTTGTATTATTATTACTGTTATTATATAATGAGAGAGGCTGTCGTTAGAGGGACGTATAAATTGGGTTTGGTGGCGGTCTATTTCTGTTTAAGAGGGAGCTGGGGAACCAGTTATGCATCCTCCCATGTTTTTTGTTGGTGATATCCTCGTAGTTTTGGTCTCCGGTCTCTTCTAGTTTTTGCCAGATTTTTCCTACCCTCCTGTGCATACGGATGTTCAGTGCAGCTATTTTGTGCATGTTGTGTATTTGCTCTGTGTTATAGTTGAAAGGGTAGTGGTCGTTTTCGACATACCATTGAGCTTTGTTTAATACTCTTTGTAGTTTTACTTTTTGGGTGTTTGATATGGTGTCTGGTGGCACAGGAGGGTATTCTAGCAATGGGAGAATGTAGGCTTTAACGAGGTGGCTTTTAATTTTTCTATTTAACGTTTTAAAACGGTAGAGGGTGGACAGTGCTGCCTTCCCCTTGCATATTCGTTTCCTCACATGCTCTGTGATTCCGGCCTGTGTTATTGTTAGGCCTAGCAGGCTTCCCTCGTTGCTTGTGTTTAACAGCTCCCCATCCACAATGATTTCTTCCATATACTTTTGCGCCAATGGAATTATTTTAAATTTCTGTTGGTTAGTCCTGATCTTCCATCGTTTCTCGTATTCACTGATTCGGGAAATTTCTCTGGCTACTTTGCTGGCCATCATGAGTTTGGACCGTCCTTCGTAAGTCACTATTTGAGTCACATCGTCGGCGTACATTATGTCTAGGCAGTCTGGAGGTGGGTGTGTGTGTGTCTCTGGTGACCTTGATCTCTCAAGGCTGCCATCCACAAGTCTCAGTCTGGATCATTGTCTTCTCATATCATGGGCATGGATTCACCCACAGCTTATGATTATACAGCATCATATTTCCTTAATACATGAACTGAAACGTATAGCTTTTCCATTTTAATCATGGTGTATTCCTCACATAAACATAGTTCATGAAGTTACTCATTAATTTACGATTGTTCATCATTGCTGAGTTACCGTTTTGAAGGTAATGAAGCAGCTATGGTCTTGTCCGACCGTGTCATGTGTGAAGCTTACAGCACTCCACCCCCCCCCCTCTCTCTCCGACTCCATGTGGGGGATCCTCCCTCTTACCCCAGGTGGGGTTGGATAACTGCCTTCCTCCCCTCCCACCCTTCATTATCCGTCAGTTCACCTCAAAACTGTTGATCATCATACGTCATACTGTATAAGGGCGATTACTATCCTTAGGTCGAACAATGTAAATTATACCAAAAATTAGGGATGAAATGTCAACCTTGCGAAATGGAGCTTACATACAACAAACATCTTTCCTTAACGGAACTATACCGAGGTTACTCCACTTCAATCACGTGCACTGTTTCGATGTAAATAATCACAGTGGTGCCACATCTCTTCAAATCCTCGTGCCCCTGTAACACGCGGAAGTGCTGGCAACTGTACATTCAAAGGAACAACGGTCTTCCCATTTCCGTCTGAAGAAAACTATGTATCAGTAGCCAGACGCTTTAATCCCATAAGAGGTGGCCACAAACAATTCGCCTCCAAGTTGCCCTGTTCCCGGCCATTTGCCCCCAACTCCCAAACTTACACCCTCCTCTCTCATATATCTCTACCCCATCCCTCAATCTCAAACTCGGTCTCCCCGTCCCTCTCCTCCTCTCTCCACCTCAATAACACTCTCTTCGTTAGTCTCTCATTTTCCATCCTCTCCATATTGCAAAACCACCTCAAAGTATTTCTCTTAGCGCTTTCTGTCACATTACTTCCACACCACAATGCTGCTTCACTTCGTTATTTCTCAGTCTGTCTCTCCATGTATCTCCACATGCTCCTCTCAAATAACTCATTTTCACTGCTGTTGTGTCCTTTCACAAAGGTCCAAGCTTCGCTTCCATACGTTTGAATGGGAATTACAGTACTATCATGCAGCGATTATTTTACTTCCATGCTCATTTCCCCATTTCTTTTCACTTCTTTCAGTGAAGCAGCAAACTTTCATCCCTGTTGAACCTTTCTAGAACAGTAATTCATCCTCTAACTCCATCATTAATCGTTAAACCACCCAAATACTGAAATGAATGTTGCTTGAGGGTGCGGAAGTTGATGTATGCGGAATGCTGAAACGAAATGGTGAGGTGAGAGTGTGAGAGAACGGGAGTATGGATGGGGTATATGTGCAGGAGTAGGTAAGAATGAGAGGGCAAAAGAAGGAGTGTGTATAGTTGTGAGTAAAAGATGGAAGAAGAGCATAAGAGAGTATGGATCACTTGGGTAAAGGATTGTGTGGGTAAGATTGAAAGTTGGAATACAAATGTGGCCGATTGTGTGTGTGTGTATGCGCCAACGCAAGATCGTGCAAGCAGAGTGAGAAGAGTTCTGGACAAATGTGGAAGTGTGCATGGAAAAGTTTGGAAGGAATGAGATAGCGTTTTTGATCGGTGATATAAATGGTAAAGTAGGGAATGTGAAGGTGGATGAAATACTTGGTGAATGGGGTGTGCCTGCTGAGATAGATGAGAATGGCAGCGCATTAGTGGACATTTGTGCTGGGAGGGGGTTGGTGATAGCAAATACCCTCTTCAGGCACAAAATGATCCACAGGTATACATGGCGAGTGATGAGAAGGGTGGATGGTGAACTGAATGAATGGAAGGCAATGATTGATTATGTGTGTGTGGATAAAAGGATGCGAAAATGTGTAATGGATGCAAGAGCTCATAGAGGTTGGGGGAGTGGACTTTCTGACCACTACTTGGTGGTGGCCAGAATCAAGATCCAATTAGGATGGAGAAGTAGAATAAGGGAAGGACGGGAAGAAGGAGTATTTATAAGGAGAGTGGAAAGGTTACAAGAGGATGAGAAAAAGGCAGAGTATAAGAGAGAAGTGGAGGAACGATTGGTCAAAAATGAATTGGAGCAGATGGGGGACGTGAAATGTGTGTGCAGGATAATTACAGAAGAAATATGTGCAGCATGTGATGTGGTGTGTGGGATGAAGAGAAGACAGAGGGCTGTGCAAGGAACAGAGTGGTGGAATGAAGAGGTGAGACAGGCTGTGGCACAAAAGAAGAAAGCATACAATGCATGGATGAGAAATAGGGGCGTGGAAGAAGATGAGAGGCGGAAGAGAGAGTTATATGTAGAAAGAAAGAGAGAGGTGAAAAGATTAGTAAGAGAAAGAAGAGAGCGGATGAGGAATTTGGAAGGAACTTGAGTGTAAAGTGGAGGGACTGTAAGAAAATGTTCTGGAAAGAGGTGAAAAGAGTAAGACAGGGTGGAAGTGAAGTTAGCAGAGGAGTGAAAGATAAAAATGGTAGATTACTAGTGGAGATGGAAGAAAAAGTGAGTAGATGGAGAGAACACTTTAAGAAATTGTTGAACATAGAGGATGGAAGTAATGCGAGAATAAGAGGCTGTGGAATGGCGGGGAGAAGGAGGGAGGTGAGAAGACAGGAAGAAATCAGTAGGACAGAAGTTGTGGAAGCAATGAAGAAAGTTAAATTGGGGAAACCCCCGGAATTGATGGAGTGTGTGGTGAAATGCTGAAGTATGGGGGAGAGATAGTAGTAGAATGGATGTGGAAAATGTGCAGATTGGCCTGGGAGGAAGGTAGAGTCCCGGAGGATTGGAAGTCAGGTATAATTATTCCCTTGTACAAAGGAAAAGGGGAAAAAGAAGTGTGTGGTAATCCTAGGGGCATCTGTCTTCTTAGTATAATAGGAAAAGTGTATGGTAGGATACTTATTGACAGAGTTAGAGAAAGAACAGTTTAATTAGTTGGAGAAGAACAGGGAGGCTTTAGGAAGGGATGAGATTGTGTAGATCAGATATTCATTCTTAGATCTTTAGTGGAAAAGTTTCTAGAGAAGGGAAAGAAGTTGTATACGCCTTTCATGGATTTGGAGAAAGCATATGACAGGGTGGATAGACAAGGATTGTGGAAAGTATTAAGAATATATGGAGTAGATGGGAAGTTGCTGAATGCTGTGAAGAGTATGTATGACGGTGCTAAGCCTGCAGTGCATGTGGATGGTGAACTGAGTAAATTTTTCTCTCTGAAGGTTGGGTTGAAACAGGGATGTGTCATGTCTCCATGGTTGTTCAATCTGTACATGGATGGTGTAATTAAAGAGGTACAAGGTAGGGTAGTGGATGTTGGAGTGGCCCTGGTGAGAGAGGGTAGTGTTTGGAAACTCCCTGTACTGTTATTTGTAGATGATACTGTGTTGTTGAGTGAAGACGAAGGAGAGCTGCAAGGCTTGATGGATGAGTTTGGGAGAGTGTGTAAGAAACGGAATCTAAAGGTGAATGTAGGGAAGAGTAAAGTGATGGTCTTTGAGAGAGGTGAAGTCAGTGAATGGACAGCGAGATTGGATGGTGAGGAATTGGAAAATGTGAGTACGTTTAAGTACTTGGGTAGTGTGATGAGTAAGGATGGAGGTTTGGAGGGTGAAGTGCTTGAAAGGGTACAGCAGGGAAGAAAGGTTGCTTGTTCCTTGAAAGCAGTGATAAGAAGCAGGGAAGTGAGCATGGAAGTGAAAAAGTTACTACATGACAGTATTGTGATACCAACTCTAACGTATGGAAGTGAAGCTTGGACGTTGCTGGAAGGACACAAGTCAAGAGTGAGAGCAGTTGAAATGAGTTATTTAAGAGGAGCCTGTGGAATCACACGGAGAGACAGGCTGACAAATGAAGACATAAAGGAGCGTTGTGGTGTGGATGTGGATGTGATAGGAAGCGTTAAGAGGAATACACTGAAGTGGTTTGGCCATGTGGAGAGGATGGAGAGTGAAAGACTGACGAAGAGAGTGTATATGAGTGAGGTGGAGGGGGGAAGAGGGAGGGGGAGGCCGAGGATGAGATGGAGGGATGGGGTGGAGAGGAATATGAGAGAGAGGTATGTGAGTTGGGAGCGGGGCAGTGAAATGACGGGGGACAGGGCGACGTGGAGGCGATTTGTTTGTGGCCACCCCGAATGGGATTGAGGTGTCTGGCAATAGATAGATAGATAGAATTCATTTTCCATTTCCTCACTATGCAGCCTCACTGCACATTCAATTATTTGATTTCTCCTGAAGACCATAACTTTGTTCTTATTTACTGTACATACACTTTTAGGTTCCACTTCTTACGTACTGTCCTAAACTCATTCAACATGTCCTGCAATTCCCCTTCGTCTTCACTGAACAATACAGTATCATCTGCAAACAACAAAAGAAGTTTCCAAGTGCTGCTTTCTCTCATTATGGCCGCTCCAGTATCCAGTGCCCTACCTTGCGTCTCTTTCATAACTCCATGCATATACAAAATGAAAGAAAAAAATAGTTCCCGAAATACAATGAAAATCCAATCTCTACTTGTGTGTATTTCAGAAGGTTCGATTTTTCCGTTATGTATTTGTCAGACTTTGGGAAGATTCTTGTCTCTACCTACACAGTTCATCAGGCCGTGTAAGATAGAGGGAGAAATTGGTTACGCTCAAGTATATCCTGAATATAGAAAAGGTACGTAACACAATCTGGAGCTGCAATAAAAGCGTGGTTGTTCTATCCTGAGGGAGAACTGTAACCCCCATCACCTCAGTTGATGAAGGTGTCATTAGACCGGAGACTTGAATTTGTCTAGTAACCAAGGCGACTGATTCCTACGACATAAACATATTTCACTGAATGTTATGCAAGCACAACTTACTAATTAACGTGTGGGAGTGGCCAAGACTCGTCAGGTGAAAATTGATCCTTAATGGGAACCTTTACTCTTTGTATTGACGTCGGAACCTGGAGACGCCACTACTCGGCATTTATGCCATTAGTAGTCTTAAAATCTCCATGCCAATGACATATTTAAATTTTACTGTTGCTCTTTCCAATCTATTTCATCACCTTTGAAGAAACCCTTTGTAATTACGGTGTTACAGTCTCCATTAGCTGCTTCACAACCAAATTTTTCTCTCGTCTCTTAATAACTTCCAGTGAAATGGCGGTGCATAAAATGTTACAAACGTCATCTGACTGAACAACATTGAGAGTCTAGAACTTACGTCGCCAAGCGCCATGCATATGAAAGCAATGGGAGCTTACCTTGTTTTTATTGCTGTTGGAGAAAGCTTTGAGATAAATCATCGCCTAGGCCACGCCATTAATCCGGCAGCACTCATTTTTAAAAGTATACTTTTTCGATTCCTCCCCATCCCTAGCACAACCCCAGCTCATTCTATACATTTCTTTATTCACTACCCCCATTGTTTAGCCCCCCACCCCTACCCAATTCTGACATACACTCTACTGAAGAGATAGTGAAGTAAACCATTATTGCATTCAAAGCCATAATGCTACAGCACCCACTTTCACGGGATATACCTGCCTTCCATAGCCCCACCCTCCACTTATTTTTATCCCATCCTATCGATTTCTTTTCTTTTTTTTTTCTTTTTCTTCTCCACTCCCACTTCATTAACCCTCCCCCCTCTCCTTTTGTAGGCCTCTTGCGCGACGCAGTGATGCGGCCGACAAAGGTGCTCGTAATGTGGGGAAGCCTGTCGGAGACAGTAAATACAGGTTACAAAATGAAACTACCGGGTATTTAATCAAAGTTTAAGGTATGATCGATCTGGGAATTTTTGGCTATCAGTGACCTAAAACGTGTGTGCTAAAGTGTATTAAAATACACTGAGGAAAAGGATACAAGAAGTAATACAGCAACTTTCCTTGTTTTTATAACAGCGCATTTTTTGTATCTGTATTCCTGTCACTTCTTATTGCTTTTCTTTCCTTTACAGGTGGCTTTACATTGAGTGACAAGCGTAATGGTTTCCTGTAAGCCAAGAAACCATTTACAACGCTGGGTGGTAACCATATAACCAAACAATTACGTGCTCCCTACGTGTCATCAAGTGGGTTGGTGGAGGGTTAGTGCCCCTTCCTGTAAAACAAATAACTCAAGAGTCAAATGGCCACCCCTAACGGGATTATGGCATCAGGCAATAGATAGATAGATAGATAGATTTCAGAAAGGAAATATATGTTTGTTAGACGGAGAATACATAAACAATGACAAAGATTATACAAGGGTTACGAAATCTTTTCCATAAAAAAATAAAATAAAATAAAACCACTCACTAAAATGGTCGAGTGAGGAGTGACCCAACTAGTGTTTAAATAAATATAAGAGCTGAATATAGGGGATGTTAATAACTCATAGGAATGAGCAGTCAGGACGGAACGTGTACAATATTTTTTCAAAGTAGAAATGTGCCTTAATTAAACATGCATTATTTTTTTTAGTGGGGGGACGTCGGGGATGCAGCCCTCCCTCCTTTTTTTTTAAGACAAATCAGTGATTTCCCCTAATTAAAAAAAATGCTTCTTAAAAGATGTAAATTCTTACAGAAATGTTATCGTAAAATACTTTCAGTGAAAAGGGTGATTTGGGAATAAGTTGATAGAAATTTGAGAATGCGCCAGTATGACTTCAAGCTTGTAATGAATCCACGAGGAATTACTTACTGCTTCTTCATAGTGGTGGATCCAGCCCAGGTTATAAATTGGGAGATAACTATATATATATATATATATATATATATATATATATATATATATATATATATATATATATATATATATATATATATATATATGTATATATATATATATATATATTTTTTTTTTGGGGGGGGAGATATGCACTTGACACGTTCGTGATGATTGGCCGAATGCAACATTACTTCATAATCTTTTTACTCGTTAGCATTATTAACTGACAACATATAACTGAGGGGGAAATTTTGGGTTAGTATATATTATTCGGACATGTTGCATTCACCAATCATCACCAACCTGTCAAGTGCATCTTCGCCTCAGTAAAAAAAAAAAAAAAAGGAAAAAAAAACAATAGGTACTGAGTTGTAGGTACTGCATCTGTAAATGCAGAAACGGAGGGACTGTATAGCCGCAAGCAAAAGTTTACAAATGTTTCTCTAACGTTATCGTGTCCTGCATTCCATATTTCACATTCATCCCTGCTTATCTTAGTCTTTTATTGTGCTCTTCATATTACTGACACATCATAATAGTTCATATAACACCTTCCTTTAATACAACAAGAGGGGAAGTGTCGGCGAACATATGCTTGTGGCCGTACCAGTACCATCACTTAATTCATTGACTAACAGATAAAATACTGCATCAGCTCTCATGTGTACGATTCAATTAATTTGGTACCGTCAGGACCTGCATGTGTGTGGACCCGACCAATGATGAGGATGGAAAGCTGCCTTACCCGAACATTTACCTCAGACTATCCCAAACCTTACCCAGTTCTTGACGGTCCAAGCGGTGCCAATAGGTAAGCAATAAATTGTTCTTTTCCTGATGCTGCATCCTAGATGTGATATGACAGAGGCACACAGATGCGAATAATAATGCTAGCCGCATGTAGCCATATCAGGGGTCCTCAAATATTGTATGATCCCTACTCTGTGCAGCAGATCCTTAGTTATGTGTTGGTATATTCTGCAATCGCTTTGTTAGATCTGTGATCCTTTTACATGGAGGTATGTGTACGTTGATCCTCTAATATAACAAGGAAAAACAGTCTCCTCTCTCTCTCTCTCTCTCTCTCTCTCTCTCTCTCTCTCTCTCTCACACACACACACACACACACACACACACACACACACACACACACACACACACACACACACACAGAAAAATAGAGAGTGAGCAAGATGAGGAGTGAGGAAACTGTTGTTTGTTGATAGGCTAGCTGTGACATATTTATGGCATTGTACGGGGTTCCCACCAGTTTTCCCTGAACCTTCTCTTGGTCATCGTTACTTATTACTTTCAAGTTCACGTGAATGTGTCAGTCAGTAAGATGGGGATACACCATCAGTTAAAGAAGGTTCTTTTCACACCCCACTCGTCAAAAAAAAAGAAATAAAAAAAAAAGCCCATAATTGTGGCCTCTACGCACAGATGGACGGATGGACGGAAATCTGTTTTCAGTCCTGTGAAGTAAGAAGGTATCATTATTGGCAACACATCCTTTGCCGTTGCTCGCTCGAGTCGTGTGTGTGTGTGTGTGTGTGTGTGTGTGTGTGTGTGTGTGTGAACTCCAGGTTGTATGATAGATTTGAGAAAAACTTCCCAAGTGAGTTCGTCGGGTTACTGGGTAGGTCTTCCACTACAATTTTCTAACCATGATTTTTTGGGGAGGTCAGCCCCCCTCACCAAATTCAAAACCCTAAGAAACAGTACAAAGAGTGCAGATATGGCTTTGATATCATAGTACATGCCGTACAGTAGACTCCCCTTCACAGTGCGATATTTGAGCAGTGTAACCTCCCAATGATTCAAGGGTGAGTCAGCCCCCATCAAAAATAAATACGACCAGTAATGTTGGAAAATGGCCTCAGGCATTTCAACGAAGCTTCTGAAGTTAGTTCGTCTGGTCCCTTGGTGATGTCTTCCACTATATAAAATTTTCCACCATTATTTTTTGGAGGATCACCTCCCTTCCAAAATATATAAAGGATACAAAATAGGAGGTGGAGGGCACATATAGCTTTGATATCTTAGTGCATGTTGTACAATGAACTCTCATCCGTAATGCGATATTTGGGGAGCATAATGCCCCCCCCCCCTCCGCAGTGATTGTTAGCGGTCAGTGTCCCTCCCAAAAATAAAAACAATCTGAAATAGGAAAAAGATCCGAATTAAACTTTGCAGGTGAATTCGTCTGGTTACTCCGATGGTTAACCGGTATATACAATGTTCCTTCCATGATTTTTGGAGGGGTCAGCCGTCCTTACCTAATCAAAATTTCTCAGAAATCGTGAAAAGAAGGTTGACATGACTTTGACTTCTTAGCACATATAAAATGGACTCGCATCTGTAATACGGTTTTTGGGGAGTGTGACGCCGCAGTGATTCTTGGGTGTCAGCTCTCCTCTCAAAATAAAAAAGATCAGAAATAGGGGAAAGTAAACACAGATATCATTGAAATCTGCATACATATCACAATACTGTGTATGCAGTTTCTGTTTTCTCTAAATGCGCAGGAAAAAACTGCACATATACTTTATCCTAAGTTAGCATCGTGAAGGAGCTCGACTTGGTATTCTCTTAAAAAGGCAAGCCCAAGTATCCAAAGAAGGTCAGGTCAAGTAAAGTTAGTTGGATATTGATTTTATAATTGTCGAGATTGTTATAACATGGGTTATTTTGATCCCCCAAGTACATAGTCAGTTGGATTCAGCAGTCATGGATTGTTATAAAAGATTGTGGCATATCATTTTAATCCTTGGACCACCAGGAACAATACCAGGTGCACAACCTTGGAAACCAACTACTGTAAGTTGGGAATCCAAGATGGCTGCCATATCCAAAAATGTTCTTAAGTTGGTCACACTTTGCAATAATTTCAAGTGTAATACAGGATTTCTGTGGTGTTTATGGACAAGGAATTCATTGTTGATAATTTCAAAGTAATTTGACATACCTTTACCTGTAAAATCAGCTACTGTAAACTTGAAATCTAAGATGGCGTCCAAGATGGCTGCCTTATTTATAAATGTTCATAAATTAGTCTAAACTAATTTCAGTGTAATAAAAGTCTTCTAGGGTCTTTAGGGACAAGGAATTCATTTATGATAATTTCTAAGTAATTTGACATACCTGTAATTACCCTCCATCCATATTTAATGAGGATGGCACAATGCGAGCATGTGGAACATAATCAAGTCTTGTGAAAGCCATAAAGGAGGACACAGGCATAAGCAGCTGTGAAAAGTTGTTACCATTCAACAAAGCATGTGCGTTTGTGATCAGTGTCATGCACTGGGTTCATCATTTGTCATTTGTGAAAGGTGAAAAATTCGCTGCCATTGCACTAAGATACAAACAAGTAATTCTCAGTGAAGTCCCAGCTGATGCAGTGGCTGTTCACCTATATTTTGATCAGTACAGAAGTCCAAGTATCAAGGAAGCAACAAGACAGATGAGGATGCGTAAGCCAAAACAGTAACAATATTTGATGTGTCAGACCAGCATAAAGCACCAGATCCTTCAGAGTTCTTTGGTTGTTCTACAAACAAAGCACAGTTTCTTGCCTACTTGTGTGATAAATGGTGTCATATTGAGGCTTCATGTTCTGGTAACACCAAAAGTTTCTGGGTGGTGCTTTCACTGAAGAAACAAAGTCAGTAATGGAGCAAAGTGGAAATGTAACTGCAGTCCCTGCTCCTGAATCAACACATGAAGAGGCAGACGCTTATATTATTTTGCATGCCCCGTATAGTTTTCAAGAAGACAAAGTTGATCAGCTTATGGTTCATTCAAGTGATACAGATGTTATTCCCTTCTGTCTGTATTATGCATCCGCCATGTTGAAAGATCTTCCTGAACCTTGGGTCAAGACAGCAATAATTACCTTCCTATACATGACATTGCCAAAGCATTGCAAACACACTGATGCCTCTCACTTTCAAATGTTCACAATTTAAGTAGCAGGGATACCACCAGCACTCACTCTCTCTCTCTCTCTCTCTCTCTTATTCAGCAAAAAAAAAAAAAAAAAAAGATGGTCAGCAGCAAGTAAAAAAAAAAAAAAAAAACTGGATGTTTCGGAAGACTTTGGTTGTGACAGCGATGCTATCATAACTGAAAATACCATCAGTCAGGCTAGGAAGTTACTTATCACCGTCTGCACAAAGAATGACGAGATGTCAGATGTTTCTCTGAGTGAAATTCACACTTAAAAATTTTCTACCAAGACCACACTTCTCAAGCTCATCCCACCTACTGAGGATGCTTTTATGCAGCATCTGAGACGTTATGCCTTGGCAACAATCACTGACAAGATATCACACATTGTAAAGCCTTACATTCCTTTGCTAGATGAATATAGGTCGAGAAAAGACTTCGTATTGGGGATTCACATGAACGAGAATACTGATTCAAATATCGATATATAGTGCAAAAAAAAAAAAAGATAAGCTAAAATGTGGATAACGTATTTTGAGATAAAAGAGGTTGCACTACTTTTCAAAGCAGCAATTGCTTCATGTTCTGAAGAGTTTATTGGGTTCCAAAGATGCCATGTTTTGGTTTCAAATATCTATGCTCACAATCTAATTTGTCGTAAGAAGGTTAATCATTATTTATATCCGCAACAGTACATGTGAAGCAGAAACTTTAAATACATAATTATACCACACGTTTGTTACTCAAGCTATGTTAGCGTAAATTATTACATATTTTACACTTGCACAGACATTGGCATACAACATGGATATAGGGCAGTATTTACGATGTCTTAGGAGGCGTGCCTGTACTTCTGACTTAACGATTTCTGTAACATATAGGAGAATATTAATCACTTCCATTTTTTTTTTTTTTTTAACAAGAACACATTTGTAAATAACATGCAAGAATATGTTAATAGAGCAGGGCAAAAAGTAAACTAGCAGAAAAATGTGTAAATGAGACATACAGACGTTTTGCTGGTGCACTACTTACCTCTTACACCAACTTCACCTGATGTGTCCACCTGGGGCTGTGACACAACATGATCCAACTATACAGTACTCAGTCACTCATAATTGTGGCCTCTACGGTACGGACGAATAGTCGGACAGACTTACATCTCTCCATTTTCTGTGTCGAGCTATTGCAGGACGTTAACACAAGAATAGAGCGATAATTTAAGGAAGGGCTATGAGAAGGATGTAAAGCCATAGTAGCCTACTGTCTTAGGTTTGTTACTGAACTGCAGAAAGTAAGCTGCAAAAGGACTATACCCTCTTTCAAGTTAAGGTGAAAGTTCTATTGCTGCAGTATACGAAGGGCTTAACATTTTCGGCCTCAGCGAAGGAACCGTGGTCCAGTAGGAAACAAGTCGGGATATAGCTGGTAGAAAATCGTCCTATGCAGGGATGGCCCGAGGAGTATGTCATTGGGGGGAGGGGGAAGGACAATTTTGACTAGCTTGATCCGTTTGGCGTAACGGTTTGACCAACTAAATAGATATAAACAAACCAAAATTATGACCCCCCTTATTGCCACCCGTCCATGGGTGAAGGGGGTCCAGGTCCAGTCACCTTGATTAATTACCGTATGGTGCTTGATTTTGGCTTAGATTATTCCCCTGACCGGAAGGAAACTAGAGTATTTTTTATTTTGTCCTCTCTCTCTCTCTCTGTATATATATATATATATATATATATATATATATATATATATATATATATATATATATATATATATATATATATATATAAAGAAAAACGTATGTAAAAAAATATAGTATCCATTCTCCATTTTTGACCAACTCGGTAATTTTTTTTACCCCCTCACCCCCCCGCTCGGGCCATCCCTGGTCCTATGCCACCATGTCATCACAAGGTGTCTCTCAGTTGCCACCTTACATGTGTACGGTCCTGGTCGTTTCGGACGTAAGTCATTTAGGCCGTAAAGTCCAACGACCCAAACAACATACGGCCTAAATTGTATTCAGACTAAATAAGCAAACTTCAGCAAGATGACATTGTTGAAGTTATGTTAGGTTAGGTTAGGTTAGATTACGGCCTAAATGACTTATGGCCGAAACCACCAGGATCCCATGTGTAGGATCGTTCCAGGAGGCTGCAGCAAAAGTCATCTGGTGTATGTGAGGGGTGACCAGGGCGACCACGTGCTCGGATTCAGTTGTGGCATTTACACAATATATGTTTGGTGTTTTCAGCAATTAACCATGCAGAAGCGAAGGAACATTACAATGTCTCTGGCACATGCCAAAAATTAGTATGCCTTATTTTGAAAAAAAAATAAATAAATAAATAAAGCTGACAGATGTGGGGTCTTGTCGCTGATTTGCTATCACTGAATCATTTTTGCATTTTTTCGTATCCAGAAAAGTCTACGCTAGGTTAGGTTTGCTTTGTTAGTAACAGGTTAGGTTGGTTTGTTAAACAGATTATTATGTTAGGCTAGGTAAGGATAGGTTTAGATAAGCTAAGGTAAAAAAAATGCAATCGTGATCATCCTGGGAAAATCAAACTTAGAACATTGTGCAAAAATGGTTTACAGAACAGAAATCTGCGCACGACCAACCATACAACCAGTCAGCCACCAGGACTCAGTCTACCCCTAGGCACGGTGGAACAAGGATACTGTATGCTGTCAGAGTCATATCCTTCGTTAGCTTTTTTTTTTTTTAATCTTGAATGGTTACAATGGTATTTGATGCCTTTAAAGAAAATGACACAACCAGCACACAAACATTGAAAACAGAGTTGTCTGTAGCAAACAGTTAATACCATTTAAACACTTAGATGTCCAGCCCTGAATAAAGAAGTAACCCTGTGTACTGTAGAGATGGAGTATGTTGATCCACATTACTAGGCATGATGGGTATACTACAAGTAGTTACTGTATGCTGTAAGGCAACGTCAAACAGAGACTGGGAAAGGAGTATATTGAATGCCTGCAGAACTAGTAAGCACAAAGAGTATACGCCAGTAAAATTTATGATTGACTACTGTAATTAGTTTCCTACCAGACGAATATTTCATGTCTCACTGTGACAATTCTATACGTCTTGGTATGCCCTCTGACACAATCTCAGATCACTTATACTTCCGCCGATGCCAATAAACGCTGTTAATTTCTTTCCGGCATCCAGATTATGGTCCATCTCAAAATCTTTTAACTCCTTGGCGTACTGCTAACCTATCCAACAGATTGCATTCAAATGTTATGACAACTTTTTGAAATAACTTGTACACAAACAAACTGACACGGATGAATATATAATTTCCTTGGGGGAGATAACAATAATATAACAAACAGTAAAATATGAAATGTACCCATGAACATCATAACTGCTGGGATGAAAGTAAATATAAAAGCAACATAGTAACAAGACTGACATACTAGTATGTTACGTTATGCAGCAAAGGAAAAGTCTTGGCATTTAAAGTATTACACGGGATTTCCAGCCCAGAAATGATTAGTTATCTCTTCGTGCGTGTTTATATAAGTAAACATGGGCCTATATCACTAAATTACTACATGGTGGAGGCAGACAGTGAGGTAGGCAGGGAAACAAATGTTTAGGCAGGCAGTTAGGGCGGTAGGTGACGAGAGTGACAAAGAGGTAGGGAGGGAGGTCGAAAGGAAGTTGGGTAGAGATATGGGTAGGAGGGAAGGTAGCGTGGCAGGTACGGAGTTGGGTGGATAGACAGGACTCAAGAATGCAGGTAGGGGGGAAGATAGGCAGAGAAGTATTCAGGGAAGTAGCCAAAAGGTTAGGTAGTCAGGAAAATTAAAGGGTAAATAGATACGAAGGTAGGTAGGCAGGTAGGTAGGAAGGCAAGGAGGGAGATAGATAGGAGCAAGTGGGCATGAAGATAGGCAACAGTGAAGGCGGCTAGTTGAGAGGTAGGTGGGACGGTAGGTAAAGATGTAGGTAAACAGGAAGGCAGATAGTAAGTAGCCAGGGAGGAAGGGGGGCAGGGTGGTATGTTGGCAGGCAGCAAGATGGGTAGTTAGGTAGGGAGGTACGGTAGGTAGGGAGGTGCGGTAGGTATGAAGGTAAGTAGAGAGATGAGTATTGAGGGAAAAGAAACAAGAAGTTTAAGTTAATGCTTCATATGCTAACGAATAATACTGCCACGTAGTACCATCCGGTTAAAGGATCACATTGTCTAACAGAATGGCTGCAAAACCTGAAATAATCTCATAACAATCCTTTAAACAAGTCAAGGATTATACTATACTAGACTTCGTCTTCAGAATCCTAGCTTGGCAACAGGCATTTAGTTTAAAACACGATCATGGAAGTAACCTCCAGTTTCATGTGTATGATAGTTGCGTATATATCTCTGGACATACATGTCTCTTTTTCATTTGATGTATCAGGGAGGAGGCCACAACCATGTTCTAAGTACAGGGTAGACAGTGAAATTATAACCGAACTTTTGTTCTCTAGTATATACGCTCATTTCTTACATTATTTATGTGGGTTTGACACAGGTGCGCCAGACTTGAACTGGCTGCAGCGTACCGAGGGCTAGACATGTTGCAACTGAATGAAGGCACTAACAATCACCTGAGTGTGATGGCTCCTCGTGCTGACGGAGATGGTGAGGTGATGCTGGTGTTTCATGAGGGGCTTAACTGGAGCCAGGTGAGACGTTCGTCATTATCAGATGGATGTAGATTTCAGACTGCTGATTCCAGTGAATTTTTTTATTGGTTTATTGCTCTTACATCCAAACTACTGTATTCATACGGGCTATAACAAATCTCTCATGTTCAAAAAATCTCCAATAAGCTAATAAAAAAAAAAAAACATTGTGACGACGGAGATCCCAGCAGTGTGAGTAGATGTGCATTCAGGACCAAATGACACAATCTTATGATCAGTTACCTCCTGTATTTAATTTTACCTTTATTTCCCTAACTGTGTCAATAAGTATCCTACCATATACTTTTCTTGTTACACTAAGAAGACAAATGCCCCTTTGATTACCACACTCTTCGTTTTCCCCTTTTCCTTTGTACAGGGGAATAATTATACATGACTTGTGATCCTCCGGGGTTTTACCTTCCTCCCATGTCAACCTGTACATCTTCGACATCCATTCTGCTACACTCTCTTCCCCATGCTTCAACATTTCACCACATATTCCATCAAATCCTGAGGCTTTCCCCATTCTAACTTTCTTCATTGCTTCCACAACTTCTTCCTTTCTTGTTAATTGTGGCAGGCGTTTCTACCCTTCAGAATTAACCGATTCCTACCAAACTTTGACACAATGACCAGCCTATGACCTAGTTGTGTTAGCAAAGTTTTGGTTGCTAAGCAACTGCTCGTTACCTAGCAACGGCTGAAAACCCGCTTTTTTCGTACTTTCCATGTTTTGAGCTGTAAAAGCATTACTAAAGTCCCTTCCACACGAGCGGACAGTGCCCGACAGGCAAACATTGTTACCAAATCACGTTCCACATAGTGCTACACTTTTAATTTTAACTGTCCTGTGACGGTTCCTGCTGTAACTCATGTTGTCGTACTGCACTCAGTTCCACCATGCACCTCCACTTCGACTGCCCAACATTACCAGGTCTGCCGTGCTGACAACAAAGCAGGTGTGCCCAGTAGTGGCCATAGCCTACCAGGAACTGCTCAATCTGGTAGCACTGCTAAAGAAGTGAGGGATATACACTCAGTGGGCAGTGCCCGCCAAGGCACTGCCGCTGGTGTGGTCGGGGAATAATGGGCGTAGAAAGCTCTGACGTACTTAGGCGTAATTTTGAAGTTATTCCCCTTCGGAAGTGTGCCATCCATTTTCCCCTCTCTTCTCTAGTTTTCGAGTGGCAACCCTGCAAAAGACTGGCCTCAGCATCCCCAACAACCCGTACCATTTTTCAAAAATGTCCCCCTAGTTCCCTAGTGGCTCCATGGAAATGAATGAAAGCTTGCATGATTATAGACATTGACTAGTACCACAACTTTTTATTGTACAGTACACCTATGTGCTACATTTGTCAGGTCAGAGATCAAAGGCCATCAAACGGTGAAAACAGCTAAAATCACGACTATGTTTGTGCGAGATCCTAAGGCTGTGAAGATTATTAGGCCAGGCCCATGATTCTTGGGTGGAATGTTGCACTGCAATACCTCCATATAGAATGACTTTTAGTGTCAAAACCCACTGTCAGTCACTGACAAACCTTGGTTTGTTTTGAGGTGGCCATCATCGTCTACTGGCTTATTATTATTATTATTATTATTATTATTATTATTATCATCATCATCATCATCATCATCATCATCATCATTGTCTGCAAACCCACAAATTTATTTATTTTTTCTTTCATGTTTATCCCTATACTCCCATCACTGTACCCCTGCACATTAGGACGCGTCTACACATGCACTCGTACTTATCTTGGCAACACGGCAGGCAACATGTTCGGGAACATGTTTGCAGCACTGTTTGGACAGATGCAGCTTCGAACACTGGCAGCTGAGGCGATGGGATAAGTGTGTTCATACCAGGCAGCTGAGATTTCACCATGATGTTGCCAACATGATCTGGACACTGCTGTTCCCAACATGTCTGCAACGTGTTCGTTACTGTGTTACTTACCTGTTTCCAGTACTTGTTCGAGCACACGTTTGGACGCTCATTAAGGGACATACTGTATTGTACCAAAGGCATCCTCCCCTCCCGCTATGCAGTCCTGGGGTCGTACTTATGTAGGATTTAGTTAATGTCTGCAATATACAAGTCCCTGTAACAGTTTCCTTATTATCACGGATGGTTTTGTATTTTTGTATTTTGCCAGTCTTATACTGACACTAATTTGTAATGTGTTTTGTAGCTAGATGAGATAAGATGGTGGTATACAAGGAATCGTGATCGAAACTTAACCCTTTCTTTCAGGGAAGGTCATTATTAGCTTTTCCATCCCGTTTCCGGACGATTTTATTCAGGAGTAAGACACAAGTGTCATTAATCCATTCATTACAACATTTTTATCATTTATTAAACTAAAATACTTTGGAGGTATAATGAACAAACTAAAAAACAGATCACTTGTATGAAAAAGTTACTCTTAGGGGATATTGTAAATACCACTCCCGGCTGTTCTCACCTTTTTGGCAGGTGACGGCAAGCAACCTGGTTGGACTGGACAAGGAGGGAAGGACAGTGGAGGGAAAGGGTACAGTCGACCCCACCGCTCGAAGTATCCACTTAGCCATTCACAAGACGAGGCCGGACATCAGGGTAGTCATGCACACACACCAGCCCTACACCACTGCACTCAGTCAGTTATAACATATTTCTTTCCACTCTTCTATACTATAAATTTCTTCTTGACAAAATACTGTTTCTTGCTTAAGTCGGAGAACTGATTCATTTTTCATTTGCAGATGGTCTTCAAAGTATACCAAAGTGATACATACGAATGCCATAAAATATAATGTTTGTGAATTACAGTGCAGTGTGAGCAGTTAAAGACAAAAGTTGTGTATATATATATATATATATATATATATATATATATATATATATATATATATATATATATATATATATATATATATATATATAAAGAGAGAGAGAAGAGATGGATAGATAGATATAGATATAACAGTAGATATATATATATATATATATATATATATATATATATATATATATATATATATATATATATATATATATATATATATATATATATATAAAGAGAGAGAGAGAGAGAGAGATGGACAGATAGAGATATAACGTTAAAGATAGATAGATACAGTATATAATATATATATATATATATATATATATATATATATTGGGGGGTAACAGCGAAACATCTGTATACTGTATTTTTCCCGACCGCTGCTTTTGCACGATATATATGAACGGTTTCTCATGAATTCTGTCTTTACCATCACATGAGCAACACTACATTTCAGTTAGCTAACAAACTGTCCTGAAATCATTTCTTTTTTATTCATTTAACTTCTGCTTAGCTCAAGTTGATGATTATGGCCTGTACTTGTCATTATCTGTCAGTGTTACAAAAAACGTCTAAACTATTTTACAGATGAATATGGAGTTTCTGTGTAATGATAATCGAATGTTTTATGGGTGGGGAAATGAATCCCACAGACTGGAGTTCGAACACAACCCATAAAACCGAAGTCAACGCACAACTCTTCTTGTGCTTCATTCTAGGTGCAGTTCTTCTCTTACTGTGTAACCACTGCTTGCAGCTGTTGTCTTCCATCACTGTGACTATTTCCTGAACTTGAATGGTGTGGTAAAAACGAGTGCAACCTTAGCGATGACCGTTCTTCATTATGTCTTCCTCCCGAAATATCCTAATCTACCCTTCTAGAGTACTGCCTCCGCCGAATATTTACACCATGTGTTCGGGATTCTCTCCCCCTAAATAAAGGTAGATCATGCCACCTCTCATCTTCCTGGCAGTTGGATGCATGTTGCTTTCCCTCTTCATACCAAGGTATATATTAGGTTTGCATGACAAAGTGAGATACATTGTAAGATGTAACGGCTAGACGATCGTCGCCGGACTGAATATGGCATCACATTTCGTCCCTCGGGCACAGCAATTTTTGCGAATTGATGTTAAGGCTCGCGAATTTGCTGGGTTAATTTATACCATCATCCCATCAGCAGCAGATATGAAGCTTGAGGAAGCCAGATTGGCCAACACGAATATGTAACTAACTGTGGTAGAGCTCTCATAATATTTCACGTGTTTCACTTCCCAAATGGCTCCACAGTGTATAAACCTCCGTCCCCTCTCCCCCCCCCCCACATCACCACCACTACATCATGCACTCCTCACAGTACTGAACATCATCACTTTCTGCTTGTTTTTCTCACGTCAGTATTTCTCACTTTTGTTCAGACTCTGATGTTTTCTCTCCCTCCTACTCCCGTTTCCAATAAAAGTTTTGAATTCCATAACCGTAACTCCGAACGGTTTAATTGTTTCATTTGGAGCGCCACGATCTAAAACTTGAATCAAGAGGGAAAGACTGTTAGAATCACTGAGTAACCAAAGCAGGTCACTTTACTAATGCTTAATCTTTAAGTCTATTTCTCCTATCACGGGCGAGATCAGCAGTTTACAAGGGGCACGAAGGCCACTTGTTTATTTTGTCTGAAATAACATGATAAATCGTTAAATCAATTACCAGTAAACATATAAAAAGAGTGAACAACGTTCCACGTTATGTGTCACTTGGCCTTTCAGTTTTGGAACACTAAAATGGCATATTTTGAAAGTTGTACTACTTACTGCCCAGCTACATTAACAGACAGTAGGCCAGCATGTTCTCCAATACAAGTTCATATGTCATCACCAAACTACATGCACAATACCGACTACACTTCCGAATCATAATTTAGCTAAAAATGGCATCTGTACACAAAGCCTCGGAGTTCCCAGGGGGAGAGGGCATAGAAGCCTCCACCATCCACCCCTCTCCCGGTGACGACCAAGCGAGATGACTGGAACCACTCTCTGTCTCACTTCTTCATTACTGCAACTTTCGCGACCTTTACTAACTGTCTCTGTTGAACGCACCTCTCCTCCTCTAAACCTCATCTCTTCCTTACAGAGACTCAACTGTCTGAGACAACTAATAGAAAATCCTTCTCTGTTTCCTCCTACTTTCACTATATTCATTTTAAAATCAAAGGTGGCTCTTGTGCACATGTACAGTCGAAAGCAACAATCTGAATCCTCCAACCCCCTAGCAGCTGAAGACATGGCCAGTGAAGAGCGGGCGAGCGAACAATACCCTCCCCTCCCATACTACCCCACCCCACCACAGTCCCGTTTACAAGTTGCTGGGAAGACTTGTGAGGGTCGTGGCTGGCGATGTAACATTGTGTCCATATGTACATGATGTAACGTTCTCGTGAGTTACCATTACCATAAATGACGTAAACAGGAAGTAATCTGCATTAATGTGTTAATAGCAAGCATATAAACATCTGTCTATCGCTATCTATCTATAGCCCGACGCCCTAATCCCGCAAAAGAGGGGGCCGCAGACAAAACGCCTCCAGGTTGCTCTGTTACCAACCATTTGACTGCCCTACCCCAAGCTCACTCCCCCCCCCCCTTTCATGTACCTCTTAACTCCATCCCTCCACCTCATCCTCGGGCCTAGTCACTTTTTCTCCCTTCTCCACTAGCATTCTACCGTTTTTATCTTTCACTCCCCGACTAACTTCTTTATCGCCCTATCTAACTCATGTCTCTTTCCAGAATATTTTCTTGCATTCCCTCCACTCTCTTTTCATCCTTTGCAACCTTTCTACCCTCCTTGTATGAACTACATTCTCCTGTCTTTCTTTTGTTTTTTTCTTCCATTTCATTTGAACCTTGACTTTCATCACCAAGTGTTGGTCAGAAAGTCCACTCACCCAGCCTCTATATGCTCTTGCATCCATTACACACTTTCTCATTCTGTAACACACACACACACACACACACACACACACACACACACACACACACACACACACACACACACACACACACACACACACACACACACACACACACACACACACACACACACACACACACACACACACACACACACACACACACACACACACACACACACACACACACACACACACACACACACACACACACACACACACACACACACACACACACACACACACACACACACACACACACACACACACACACACACACACACACACACACACACACACACACACACACACACACACACACACACACACACACACACACACACACACACACACACACACACACACACACACACACACACACACACACACACACACACACACACACACACACACACACACACACACACACACACACACACACACACACACACACACACACACACACACACACACACACACACACACACACACACACACAGTTACTGCCTTCCATTCATTCCCTTCTCGTCACACGCCTCGTATACCTGTAGATCATTTTGTGTCCAAAGAGGGTATTGGCTGTCACCACACCCCTACATGTATAAATGTTCACTAGAGCACTGCCATTTCCATGCACTTCTGTAGGCACATCACCCACCAACTACTCCAACCACCTTCACATTCCCTAATTTTCCATTCATATCTCCAGTCAAAAAAATTCTCTCAATCAGGTCAATGAACAATATTCCAAGTAGACACAATATATATCCTACGTTTGGTGGTGGTGGGGAGGTTAAGATGTGGGCGGCATTTCTTGACATTAAGGGCTTACTTGCACAAATCAGGACTCATGAGGGATTCTTAGAATAGGTGGTGAGGTCCCGTGAAGAAATGTTTGGCATCAAGGGGAGTGGATGGCGGATAACCACGTATATATGTATGCATACACATAAATACACATAACATATCCATGCACATATACCTATATAAACATACATACATACATGCATGCAGTATACATACAGAAATACACATGTTGTATGCCAACATGTATACAAACAAATATACACACGTTGTATGCCAACATGTATACATACAGAAATACACACGTTGTATGCCAACATGTATACATACAGAAATACACACGTTGTATGCCAACATGTATACATACAGAAATACACACGTTGTATGCCAACATGTATACAAACAAAAATACATACGTTGTATGCCAACATGTATACAAACAAAAATACACACGTTGTATGCCAACATGTATACAAACAAAAATACATACGTTGTATGCCAACATGTATACATATCAATAACAAGTATAGTAATAAAGAAAATAATAATAATAAACAACAGTAATTATAATAATAACATTGATGATAATAATAACAATAATAATAATAATAATAATAATTATTATTATTATTATTATAATTATAATAATAATAATAATGATGACAATTATATTAATAATAATAATTATTATTATTTTTGTTATTATTATTATTATTATTGTTATTATTATTATTATTACAATAATAATGACAATATTAATGATAATGATAATAATGATGATATCAAAATAAAAACAAATAATAATGACGATGATGATGATAATACTAATACTAATACTAATACTAACAATTATAACAGTAATAATTATTAGTAATAACATCGTTGTACCACAATTGTCACTAATATCATGGTTCATATATCATAAGGACGAAGTATAATACAACACATCGAGTGTGTATGTGTGTGTGTGTGTGTGTGTGTGTGTGTGTGTGTGTGTGTGTGTGTGTGTGCTGAATCACGTTGGATCACTTCCATGGGGGCGGCAGTTTTAACTGTTAATTGGGTTGATGCGAGAATTTCTTTCTGATAGTTTCGTCCTCTTGATAACCAAACTGATTATTGAAGGTGAAACTTGGAATACTCCTCGATTCTGCTCTATTGTGTTGGAGGCTTGGATAATTGCTGCCTCTAAACACTGTCTTCGTGTTTTGTTTGATTCTTTTAGGACTAGTTTAGCGCAGTTCCAGTCCATGAGTTTTCTTCAGAGTGAACCACCCATGAATTATTAAAGTTGTATGTTCTCCAGTTCCGCCTGTGTTCTTTCACCCTTGTTTCTACACTATGTGAGGTTTCGCCAATGTATACTTTGTCGCACTCGGCGCACGGTATTGCTTAAACTCCTGCTATGGTTTTGTTGTATGTTTTCTCCCTATGGCGAGTTAGGTTTTTGATGGTTTCACTTGTGTTGCACACGATTTATAAGTTGTTGGGTCGCAGGAGAGGTGACAGGGTGTCGGTGGTTTTTTGCGTGGGAAGGATTAGGAGCATCCATGCTTCCCGTGGTTCTTTGGGATTATTAACTCTTTATACCGTCATCCCATCAGCAGCAGATATGAAGCATGAGGAAGTCAGGCAAGCCAACCACGGATATGTAACTGTGGTAAAGCTGTCATAATTTCTCAAATGTTGTACTTACTCTTCAGACAAAACTGCGACACGACTTCTGTCTTTGATTGTACACTCGATTAAACAATGATCTTGAAATTAGGTGCCGGAAACACTATGAAATGGGGTCGAAACAGGGCAGGAAAGAAGCACAGGTCTGAACAGCATGTTGGCAGCCCTGCTTACCACAGGCGTGGATGTTTAGCATTTAACATGTTTATCACGAGGATTTGGACATCTGAATAGTTTCTACTATGTGTGTTGACAGAATATCATACAATTTGAAAACAATATAATAAAAATCAGGTAGCAGAGAGTGAACCCACCAAACCTAAATGCAGTAACGCTAATGATTGTATAACTCTGGCCAGGGTTCTTAATGGACATGTTTTTGCTTGTTTCAAATTTAATTCCGCCGCGTCCCATCAACATATGGGTATGTCAGAACTTTTTTTCACGGTGAGACCTGTTGACACACCAGTACGTTCTGCGTTTGCGAGGTCCATCATTTGCACATTTTTCAAGTTTCGTGGATGATTTTTGGTAGGCACATGTGAGAGATCTTCCTCTATCACCTGCCAAGCGGGGACACTCCCTGACCTCGCATGACCCCTGCACGCCACTGTCTCGGCAACTCACCTGTTAGCGGTGACCTGGCCAGTAAAGACATGTTGCACCGTGGTCTCTCTGGTGACGAAATTCAAGCCGTCCTTGAAGCCTGCACATGTGAGAATGATGCACCAATCGATGACAATGTGGAAGACAAAGATTACATGGCGCCAGAGGAAGAAACGAATAGAAGTGATGAGGAGGTAATGCCACGAAGGAAAGTGAAGTATGTTGATGTGTTCGGTGAGTGAAACAACACTTATATCGCCTATGTTATTATGTGAAAACCAATATATTCTTGTACTACATACAAATTGGTACCAAATGAACAAATATCTACTTGTTCTGAGTGGTTTGCAATAGTTACTCCTACCATAGAAAACATGACAGCAGAAGTGCAGCTCCAGAGATGACAGTACCAGGTGTTCGGAGGGACTCCTGTATAACGCACTTATAAGCTCAGGTGAGCACTTTTTTTTTTTGTATTTTCCAGTGTTTCTCATAAAAAAAGGAGGTTTTAGCCCCTCCCCCCAAAAAATCGAAAATCTGCCAGGATTGGGGGGGGGGGTCATTGGTGAAAAATCTGCTGGGAGGCACTGGGTTAAAGTACATATCATGGCATGATCCCTCCTTTATTACTCGGATGTTGGTTTTAATGGTGGCATGGTCCCTTCGTTATGGCTCGGACTGTGGATTGAAAAACTTGAGAAAACATTTAATGCTTGGTAAGCATTTGTCCTAAAAGCTACAACCACCTTCTGAGCTAAATAAAGCTAGGCAAGACCGGTGGAATGAATCATAATTCGATATTTTAACCTGTACTGAACACGTAATAATAAGCCAGGTAATAATTCTCCACATAATAATTTCCCACATAATAATACTGTGCTCAAACAGTTTTTCAAAATAGTTCTAGCACGACATTGAAAGTAGTATTTTGTAGGACAATTACAAACCATTGTTACTATTAATGTCGTGAATAGATATCAGAGATTTAGAACCGGGTAATCATTTTAATACGAAGTAATGCTGACAACAGTAAATGATCAAAGCAACTTTACGTCACACGCATGAATATACTTCACTGACACTGTGTGGGCGTTTCCCGTTCAGGCATATACAGTCTGAGTGGAATTTCCGATATCTGGCGTTCACTGGTGTAAAGATCATATTTTGAACTAGTACACACACACACACACACACACACACATATATATATATATATATATATATATATAGATAGATAGATAGATAGATATATTATACAGTATGTGTGTGTGTGCGCGCGCTTATTAAAGCTCGAGTCGTTAACATACCGTCCACAGAGTGGTGCACTAGATCATACCAAAGGAGAAAGTGTTGTTTCTTCACTCCAGTAAGGATGAATGTTTCTGTTACAGCTAGGGCATATTTCAGTGATAAGTGGCATTTCATATAATTAATGTACACATTATCCTTGCTGTAGTATTATACACAACGACAGTGACATAAACATACTGTACATGCACATTCGCATAATAATGAATTTTCTGAGAACAGTCCTAACAAAGGATCTCTCTCTCTCTCTCTCTCTCTCTCTCTCTCTCTCTCTCTCTCTCTCTCTCATCTGGTTTGGTAAGTATTTTGGTGAATTTCGTTGAAGGAACAACAAACGTACGCAGAACATTCGAACAGAATATGGTTCTTCGATGAATGTCTAACCTATTTTTCATGAGCTGCAAGTAGCATTATTACAAATGATTGTGCAGTATGTAATGAAAAATATAATACAGGTACCATTTCCCCTTGTCATGTTAGAAAGAATTCTAGTGTTTTCTTCCTGCGAACACCAGCTGATTGAGTCATAAAAGTTTGAGAGAGTTATTGCTGGTATCATTTACTCTGTCAGCGTTTTATATTCCAGCTAATTTCAAAGGATTATATTCAGATGAATGTGAACATAAGACCGTGAAAGATTTAATATTGGTACAATATCTTCCATCAAGATCGGGACAACCCGAGTATCCTGTTTTAGCTAACGTTAGAATTTCTCCCTACAGCTTGCCTGGAGGACATGGAGATTAAACTGGTGCATCAAAACTCTCTCCGCTTCTGGAACAGAGTGGCCTATGATCACAACTACGGCGGCGTGGCATTCGAAAAGGAAGAGGGCGAGAGGTTGGCCAGTATTTTAGGTAAGAGGTTCACCGCCATCATCATCACATTCATCATCATAGCCATCATCATAACTTTCTTTGCCACTTGCATGGTGTGGGAGGAACATAGAAAGAAGCAAAAAATTACAGAAGTATTAACAATACTCATTTATTTCTTTTCGCTTATACGAGTTCCAACATGACTGCATTGTCGGCCTTGGACACCTAATGGCAACTCTTCACACTACTCAGTCTCTAGCAGCCTCTCTGTTCGATCCTGAAGTCATTCCCTCTGACCTTGATGAGCTTTTTCTTTCTTTCTTTTTTTGTTTTTAACTCAGCAACAACAATAACAAGAATAAAAATAAGAATTTGGTCATTAGTTTCTCAAAGTGCCAGTTCCTCAAAAAAAAAAAAAAAAAAAAAATCACTAACGTTCGAACCTTTGCATTTTACAGTTGCAACAATTGTAATATTACTCATACACACAAGTATCATATGCAGAAGCGACAACAAACTAAACCCAGTAAAAGAAAGACTCAGAGCAGCCACCTGAATGGTTTAGTAGAAGTAAACTGTTACTAGAATAATGGCAGTGTGGTATAAGTAGCGAAATAATAAAGAGTGCCTTATAAAAGCTGGCCACATCCACGCACTCAACATCCAAATTCCGAAGTTTTGGCATCCACCTCTCAGGCCAAATGATCCACACACAATTGAACTTAATAATGTTTGTGGAATAGCTCCTTTCTTCTCAGATAATGAAGATCCAGCTTCTCATTCAACTCATTTGATGAAAATGTAATCACATTCGAATGTCAGTTTGAGCTGTGACCAGTGACACGCATCCGTATGTCATAAGCACAACTCACTCTCATACAAGCATGATTCAGTATTCAGGTAGTGGGAGTGGTTCACGTCTGTCAAGTAAAAACGAACAGACTATATTATGATCCGTATGGATTTTGATAATTAGGTGTTTATGATTATAGTGACAAAATAATATTTCATGAACAAATACAAAGGGTACAAAAAGCGACACATGTGGCTATGTTCTGTGACCTTGATCCTCTACCGATTGTTCTTACAACCAAATCAATTCAGTCTTGTCTTTTCTATCCTTTGCTTCTTACACATTGATTAGATTTTTGCAAAATTATTTTTTTTTTTAATAGATAACCACGTCCAGGGCCAAGACTCAACAAGTTTCATGTTATCTGTACTTCTTATAACTCCTATTTATATCTTTCATCTAATTTGGCCCAGACGGATCAGAAATGGTTGAACTGACCCTGTCCTGTGATCCTTAACCCGCCCCGTCCCGTCGACGTATGGGTACATTGCAACATTTAGCATTTGCCAGTCCCAGCGACGTACTGGTACGTCGTGCAATTGCAAGGTCCCTAATTTGCACAATTTTCATTTTTTGCGTGTGATTTTTCGTCCGTATACACGGGACACCTTCCTCTATTCCTCTACAAGATGCCAAGCAGGGACAATGCCTTACACCGCATGACCTCCCCCCTCCCCCCCCTCACGCCATTGTCTCGGCAATTCACCTGTTACCAATGACCTGGCCAGTAAGGATATTCAGGGCCAGAGTGATTCCCCAATCGATGACAATGTGGAGGGCAAAGTTTACATAGCATTAGAAGAAGAAACAGTCAGAAATAATTATCAGGTAATGTGGCAAAAGAAGGTCAGGTATGGTGATGAGTTAGTGAGTGAAACAATGGTTATAATGCCTATATAACCGTTTGAAAACCAATATACTCTTGTACTACATATAAATTCGTACCAAGTAAATAAATAAATACCGTTTATGAGTTGTGTGAAATAGTTACCCTCCCATAGAACTCGTTTTCTTTGGTGCCAGCCTGTTAGAAAACCCAGTCAGGTAAGGAGGTACTCCTACCTGGATCGAGTATTTTAAACCTCAGGTGAGAGATTTCTCTATGAATATATATATATATTGAGATAATGAGCGATTGGTGGAAAAGATAACTAGATCTGATGTGAGAGGTGTAAAGTTAAGACAAAGACCATGAATAGGATGGATGGACAGTGTGAAGAGAGCGTTGGATGTGAGAGGGGTGTCTGTTGAGCAAGGAAGAGTGGCTGTGGGTAATAGAAATGAATGGAGAGTAATTGTGAATGAATAAACGATGATGCAGCCCTGAGGGGATATTCTCCCGCATTTTGTCTGATCACCTGATCAGGTCAGGTGCTGGTAAGAGGATGGGTCTATTATGATGTGGGAAGGGTAAACCAGCTCTGCTGTCGGGCCCTGCTGCAGATGTCACTGATTGCACTGTGCAGTTGACCTTCGTGCGGTGTGGTGCGGTGAGGATCTGTCCCTTATCCCTTTTGGGGCTAGGATGCGAATGAATGTGTTTGAGTGGATAAGTAAATTGGTAGTGTGTCGTCCTGTCTCGGCTACCTCCCTTTCCTTGGGGGAAGCAACCTAGGTAGAGAGAGAGAGAGAGAGAGAGTGCCTTTTCACCACCAGAGGAGGGTGTGTATTCTTGGACTGATCTCTTGCTATAAATAACATTTAAGACAGACATGGAAGTTTTAGGCCAAGATAAATGGACAGAATATTGTAAGCGCGCCTTTTCACAATCAGGAAAGAAAGACGTGCATTCCAGCATTGATCTCTCGTTATTGCTTAACATTCAGGGTGGTGCGTGGGAAATTTTATGGCAAGTTCAAGTGAAAAGAGAAAAGTAATCTCGTCTCTCTACCACCAGGAAAGAAGGACGTGTTACTGATGGCCAACCACGGGGCATTGGTCACCGCCCCGAACATCTCCATGGCAGTCGAGATGCTGTACTTCCTCGAACGTGCAGCAATGGTCCAGGTGAGACGAAGTGGCTATTGCAGGAATATCTTTCCTTCATTTGAAGTTGTGACAGGTTTTAATCATTTTACGACTATTTCACACAACTCAGTGCACATCATACTTCAGCTCCACATTCATTCCTAGCACTTCTTCTTTGCTAGAGTTATGTTTTTAATCTCATATTTAGGCTCAACATGGAAACGTGTCAATGTTAGGCCAAGTTAAGACAAAAAGGATACAGGTGTGGGAAGGTTGGTAGGCACAACAATAAGCTGGTATGAGGTGAGATCGGGTCAGAATGAGATTAGGTAGGTGTTGGGTGAGACTGCATTCCTATGACACTCCCAGGTGATTGAAACCAAATGGCGTTAACTAGAATAGAATACCAGGTTTATCCCAGCCATGGGACTGTTAATAAGAGTTAACTTTCTCAGACCCCTTAGACTCTGTGAATGAGATAAATTTGTTTGACGGTAGCTGAAATACAATACTAGAGTAGTCCCGGCCATGAGAGTTTAAGCAGGTGCGAGATGATGTTAACCATGTGTGTGGCTGGATTAGGAAGTTGTGAGATGAGGAACTGTAGGTCGGGAGTTGGGATGGCTGAGGGATGAAGTTAGGCAGATTTAAGATAAGGCAGGTGTCAGGCAAATATGAAACGAGCTTAGGTAGATAAGATTATAGATTGGTTTGCAAGATGACTACGTTATTATAAAGTTAGGCATTTGTGTGAGTTCTGCAGGTGGTATTATAGGTGTGAATTAGTCAGTGAGACTAGGTAGACGATGGGTTAGTCAAATTTTGAGCTAGGCAAGTGTGAGTTAACTGAATGGTTGGTGAGTCAGCTGTGGATATGAGGTGTGGCTTAAACAATAAGAATAAGTAGACGAAGGGTTAGCCAAGTGGTGGGTCAAACAGTTGGAAGTTGGAAAGTTGGGGCTTAGGCAGGTGTAAGATAGGCAGGAGGAGGTTTGGCTGTGAGGCAAAATAGTCAGTGAGTTATGAGTTGGACTGTAAGGAGAAGTTGAATGCCGAGAAGTCGAAAAGGACTTAGATGACACTGGCAGATAGGGAGACGAAAAAGTGTAAAGCGAGGATAGCTTATTTCATTATGACAACTTCCTGACGATTTTATTCAGCTTTAGAGAGAGATCTCGTAGTAAAGGGATCAGTAAAGGTTGCATCTGACCTCTCTAGCTAGAAGCCTGTTTCAGTTCGAACGAAAGATCTATCTGTAGCAATAACATAACATAAAATAGTATGGACTGAAGTGGTCAGTAAATGAGTTTATGCGCAAGGTCTTGGCGGCTGTCCACTGGTTGCTTAGACGGTTCAGTAATTGTTGACTTTTCCCTTACAGTTGACCGTTCACTGATTTATTTATTAATACAAAAAAAAAAAAATCATACCATAGACATGAAAAGCTTGTATCTTTCAAATATGACTAACTAAAAAAAAAAAAAATCAGGCAGAAAATCCATCCATCTCAAGATCATTGGACATACGTCAGTTAAATGACTGGAGATCTTAGGTATTGGGAAGAACTGCATGAGGAAGACTGTTTCAGAATTGATCAGTTGCACTACTGAATGGCTGAGAGTACTGGTTGACCCTTTTCTTATATAGCTGTATAAAAACGCAGTGGAAATATGGAGCTTAACGGAAAATGTTCACTGATCAACTTACTAAAATTATCAGTTTATTAGCCAATAGAAATTCCCCAGTGATTACTGATCCTGGTCACTCAGAGTTTCCACTATTGTTGTTAATATTCAGTGATTACAAGCGAACAAGCAAGCGTAGCGAAGCCATGTTTACGTTCAGCTGAGAAATTAGCGGCCCCACACGACCCGGCCCCGCCCAACACGATACGGCCCGACCGCGATGGTTTTCAGAGACTAATAATTTTTCTATTATGTGAGACAGAGAAGAGATTCTTTCGGAAGATAGTAGATACATTCAATAAATTTTGTTTTTAGCTACATATTTGCTCATCAGGCCACAGAAACCCCTTGGAATCCCACCTTTAAAAGGGAATGTACGGAGGGCGTCATTTGACATGTCCCACTTTGAAATCGATTTAAAGCACTGTGAATGTGACACATGCTAGGTATACGTTTTTCACTATCATAATTATATTGTTTGATTGCGTGTGTGTGTGTGTGTGTGTGTGTGTGTGTGTGTGTGTGTGTGTGTGTGAGAGAGAGAGAGTAAATATTATAGCTCAATTAGTCTTCCGTTATTGTTCAGCTGCCTCACCAGAAATGAAAGTTTTCTCAAAGATGAAATTACACTATGATGATAGGTGTATGTACTGTATAGTACAAACGATCGCTCGCCCGTCAAGCGCTCACAAAACGCACTTTACTGGTTACTAACAACTTCCGTAGTGGATGGAACTCTTTATTAATTACTGAAATTGTCTTCTGATTTCTGACAATATCCATCGATTGGCCGACAGAAAATATTGTAAATTAATTAATGACACTTCATTTCCTACCGAAACTGTCCACTTCTATGAGACTTGAATCATTTTATGTGTCTGAATCTTGGCATAGACTTAGAAATCCGTTACCTGAGGCCCAGCAATCTCCCTTCGTGGCACACAACGTCACATGCCACCACTTCCGTACGAATACCTATTATTCATGGTTAATCAATGGAGGTACAGACGGACGAATAGGTAGAGAGTGCACTTACCAGTTTTTCTGTATGGGTTCAATCCCAAACTGGAGGGTGCATTTAAAAGGTTATAGTAGTATGTCCTTTCACGTGTTCTCACATCCTGGCACCGTATCAAGGTTCCCTGGATGACATATATAGACTCTTTAACTCACATCGCCTCCACTACATTTTCCACATGTACAGTAGGTCTCAATACTATCTTTAAAATAATGTGCTGTAAGTCTGACACAATGAACGATGTTATTACACTTGTTGCGTGAGGTGGCAACATATGGTAGGCCTGAATCTGCTATGAAGTTGTGCCATTCACGTAGCGTGGCCCGCATGGTACGGGTAAATAATGGTGCTTGGTTAAAGCACTCGGACATCGTTCAAAGATTTCCTGCACATATAGTGCAGGCCGGGCCATACATTAGCCCGGTCAGTGGGGTATGGGCTGGTTAAATATAGTAAGTGGGGAGGATAGGACCTGGGTATTGCCCAGCACACACGTCCTGTCTCCTGGCTGGCTTTGTGGTGTGTGTGCACTCGGACATGCAGGCCGTATATTATTGACTCTCGCACCGCTGACCCATTTGTGGTTTAATAACGAAATAGTTGTGATGGATATTTCTCTCACGTTGTTTCATGATTTTGGTTTCTCTCAAAATCGAACATGGCAACTCAGCCCATCGTTGTTGCAATGTTTCCCAAGATGCATATAGGTCGGTACATCTGCCATAATGGGTTATATTGTTTAAAATAGAGGTATAAATATTATGAAATGGTTACAATTTACATGTCGATGGATGTTTGCAGTCATGTGGTGCCGATTTGCTTAATAGCGGTAGTGCCTACGACGGCTAACCACGCTTACCAACCATACCGAGACGACAAAAGGTCAGGCAGCAAATTTTATGCTATTGATTATGCCATCTTTCGAACCAGACATTAAAAATAGTTTTGGAAGCTACTGTACGTCTCACCCTATAATCAAAAGCGTTCCACACTAATGCCCATGCGTGAAGCACTGGGTAGGAACGGGTCACAGAAAGCGGTGTCCTCGGCTCTTCGAATCAGTTGTGTTTCAGGACAGGTAAAACACGGATTTAACGTTTATAACAGAGCTGCCCCCCGAACGTTTGGTATATCAAGCCGGCCGTTACAATATCTTTTGGTACCTATTAAACAAGTAAAATTGACTCAAGGCATTCCTTTCCCTTCCTGTGATTGGCGTACTTGTGGCAGAGTTGCAGTGCTAGAACAACTGTATGACTAAACACACACAACCATCTTCGCTGCTCACCCAGTGTGTAATCATTCAAACACTTATACTACTACTTTGTTACTACCACAAGTATTCCAAAAATACAGAGGGAAAAGGAATACTATGAGGCAACTATTCGAGTACATGAAAGGAATGGCACGTTTACAACTGGCGTGGTGGTATTAGAGCGGGTGTTTTGATGACATATCCTTTGGTTTCCTGGAGGGTAACTAAATCCAGTTCTAAAAAATTCGTATCATACAGTCGTCTGGCACAGCCTGGGATCGAACTAGCGTACTTTCAGACAGCAAATCATTTCTCTAACTGCTTGATCAACACCTTTTCCGAATTACTGAAACTCTCAACCGATTACTGCAGGTTCTGGCAATGTCGACTGGAAAGAAATTAAAGATAGTTCCGGAGGAGTTTGTGAGCAAGATGTTCCCGCAGTACTGGAAGAGGGCTCAACATTACGCCGACAGCTTCTTCTACCCCATGTACAAGCTATTGAAACAGACACAACCAGATTTTGAGAACTGATGGCGCAGCTGATGAAGTGGTTCGAAAGTTTAGGTGATACAGGGATGTACTGGATTATGTAACGACACAAGGGAATAATCGGCAGTGCCCTTGTGCAGACGTTACTCTGAGCGTTATGGGGCTGACGGTTTCAGCGGCTGCCATGTTCCTCTCCTTCCCTGCATAACCTGAACTGAATCACCTTGTAGTCCATCCACATTAACCTGGCTGTGGTTTTCATTCATTGGTAGCTTATTTCTCTCAGCTCATTGCAAACTGTATTACGATTCTAAATATTTTCTTGATAGTAACGGTGTTTTCTGACAAGTATCATGTTCTAGTGTAAATCTCTAGTTACAGTTTCATTCGAAGTTGAAGTGGATATATTTTAGTCACTATATATATATATATATATATATATATATATATATATATATATATATATATATATATATATATATATATATATATATATGTACACACTGTTGTAATGATCTAAAATGAAGTTACAATATTTCATCAGTCAGAACATACTTATTGTGTACGAGGCTTCTCATAATAAGACAAAGCTATATAATCAATCAAAATGTTTTTACAGTAGTATTTTAGAGTTACAATAATATTGCGTGATACAATGTATGTGGTATAATGAGGATGATAGCTATAATGGAGATTGGCTCTATCACTGAGCAGTTCAAGTCTATTGTATCAAACAGTGTATGATGTGTTCTAATATTAACGTCAAACAGGACCCTGTTACTCAGAGTCCTACAAATGTGCTAATGTTATACCAGGAAATACTGCAAAATGAGCAATACCATCAACTACTTAAATATTACTGTGCATTGTCGCATTAATGTATTACAATTATGAATTATAGTAATACGGTAGAGTAATATACAGGTAATAGAACAGTAGCAATATTAGAGTAGTATTACGGTATTACATCAACCATGTTGGTTATACACTGTGCAATGAATATCCATGATAACAGTGATATGTCACAAAATGGAATGATATGGAACAAGGTATACAAAACCCCTCATGTTTTGCAGCGTTAATGGAGACCCTGTTCTCATTTGGAATCACTGTAGGAAAAAAAAAAATGCAAATATGTCTTATTTATTACCATAGAGTACTGTACTTCAAAAATAAGACGTCTGGTGCTTGTATGAGTAAACATTAGGATAACAGAACTCAGTTTAATGCACATATGGATCCTTTGAAAATTTCTTGGGAAAAAATGTACTTATTCAGGTACTGAGGTGGAAATATATGATACTGAGTAAAATAACTTATACTAGCCTACATGAACTTGGAGGTGTAAACACTCACATAGCCGGCCAGTGACCTCTGGGAACCACAAAAAACTGGTTGCTCTGACCGTATAAAAACCGGAGATATTGTACAGTGAGCAACAGTAGTCGTGTCGCTGTTTTGTCCGAAGATTAAATGTAACTCGTGAAACATTATGAACCGTCCGTATGACAGACGGCGGAATGTACCAGACGCTTAGCCCGTTAGCTTATGTTTTCACCAAATTTCACGACACGATTATTGTTGCTTACTGTACATGTGTTTTCGGTTATACTAATATTTTATTGTGATTATATTGTGGTGATTGCAACCTGAATATACTATATTTTTTTTTATTATCATATTAAATTAGTATAACCTAAAACGCACGTACAAAATCTCTGGTCTTTTTTAGTTCCTGGTAATCCGTTTTCTATGGTTCCCAACGTCACCTGCCAAGGAGTGTCTACATCTCCAAATTCCTGTAGCGTAAGTTATTTTCCTCAATCTACATCATATTTAGACTAAAACACTCGCTAATGTTGTGTACAACGCATCCGCATGGAACATCATGGCATCTTCTTTCTTCTTTTTTTTTTTTTCCACAGTAAAACACCGTATAAGGAAACCCTGTTGCGAATGGAATCACGGATAAGCACTGATAAGCGATGAGGAACATGAGCGCGAAAACACGGCTAATCCTGACAACACCATGTGGCTTACAGCTAGGGGACGATGCAGTAGTTTCCAAAAACCAATATATATGGACAATATTGAGCGCGAAACTCAAAAACACCTGGAGCACGGTGCCATATGGCGCCTGGTTTCCTTACTAGAGTTGTGTATACTTAGGCTCATGAAACTTTATAACACATCACATTTGTCCATCATATTGCTATATCGCTGTGTATAATATCCACAGAATAGGAGTTTCAACAATAATACAACAATTAGAGAGCGTATACCTCCGTCAACGCTTATACCAGACAGACATCTTAGATCACTAGCAAAACTTAATCAGTTATTCCTTGGCACTTGTCCCTCATATTCAGAAAACTTCATTAAAATCCAATTGTAACTTTTAAAATAATTATGTTGCGGAGAAATAAACAAGAAACAGTCCTGATTCAGTACTCCAACTCAGCTCACCGCCAAAATTTATTCAACTTTTCCCTGACCCCTGATCCACATTTCCACAAAGTTTCAATTAAATTCTTTTATATCTTTTTAAAATATCTAGTGGACGAACAAACAGACAAACAAACAATGGTAAATATATAACAATGCTGATAGAAAAAAAAAATCCAAATCTCCCCAGTGGGGTCAGCGTCAATGTAAGAAACATTAGTGGGAGACTGGTGACTGTCCACAGGACAGTAGACGAAACATGGCGACAGATTCTTAAGAGTTTATTTCGTTTTATTCTCGCCGACAATGAGATATGCTTTCACCTCTGTTTGTTAGTTTGTTAGCAGGATTATTGAAAACTAAAAAAGAAATTTGAACCAATGTTGGTGGGTAGATAGCCCACGTCCCAGAGAACAATCCATTAACTTTTGGGACCAATGTTTGTTAGTTTGTTTGTTAGCAGGATTACTTAAAACCTAAAAGAGATATTTGAACCAAATTTGGTGGAGAGATAACCCATGTCCCATGGAACAGGCGATTAACTTCCAGGACCGATCCGGATCGTATTACAGATTCTGGATCTGGAAAACATTTTCTCCGAAACTTTAATCAATGATGTGAAAACCTAGCCATATGAAGAGTGGTTTGGAAATTACGTTGCCCATGTCAGAGAGATGCGCTCCATTGAGTGCCCCTTGATTATTAGTCTGCACCTGCTACATAGGTGGAGACTATTGTTATTGCTGGTATTATTCTCTCCTCCTACTACGTACGTGGAGACTATTTTTTTTGCTTGTATTCTTCTTCTTCTTCTTATTATTATTATTATTATTATTTCGGCCTGAGAGTCTCGCGACGATTCCAGGAGAATCAGAGACGGTGCAAGGAATCTGAAGGGCTCAGGTTATGTGTACTGCCGAGGACCATTCCTGATAGACAATATATATATATATATATATATATATATATATATATATATATATATATATATATATATATATACCCAGTGGGGCCAATGCTCTTGTATGAAACAGTAGTTGGAGACCAGTGACTGTCCGAGGACAGCTTCAGAGCTCTGATTCTTCTTATTCTTATTCATCATCATCATCATCATCATCATCATCATATGATTATTATTATTATTATGATTATGATTATGATTATGATAAATATGATTATGATTATGATTATGATTATGATGATGATGATTATGATTATGATTATTATGATTATTATGATTGTTATTATTATTATTATTATTATTTTTATTTTTACCATTACTATTATTACAACAAGAACAACAACAACAATTACTACTACTACTACTACATACCACTACTACTACTACTACTACACACACACATACTATATACACAATACGGTTGCGCGCGCGCGCGCTCGTGTGCGTGTGTGTGTGTGTGTGTGTGTGTGTGTGTGTGTGTGTGTGTGTGTGTAAATAGATATAGATATATAACAGATAGATATATAGTAGACAGATGTAGGTAGATAGAAAGGGAGATAAGAAGCTGTGGGTGGTAAAAATTCGACTTATAGACATGGATGAGGTTCTTAATGAATGATGAATGGTGGAGTGTCAAATCTAATGTATGCAGATGATTTTTTTTTTTTGTGTGTGTGTGTCCGACTCCGGACATAGGCTTCACAGCCTGCCCTCAAGGCCCAGTAGTCAACCTACGTACCGCACACCTTTACATGCCACCACTTCGGCACTAACACCCACCGTCCATATTGAATACATGCTAGGGCTGTCTCATACAGGACTGGTGTATTGGTGTTAGCGGGGGTATTTTTACGACATGTCGGCGGATCTTGCCCAGTAATGGGCAAGAACTTGATAGATTGATGCAGAGTTTTGTAGATGTCTGCAAGCGTCAGGCTTTGAAAGTAAGTGTGGATCGGAGCAAGGTGATGATTACCGAGACAGAAGGTGAGTCACAATATGGTGTTGTGGTGACCGGAGGGACTCAAAGTACCTGGGTGCCATGAGCGGAAAGTACTGTAAAAGTGCAAAGGAAGCTGGAAATGGAACAGCTCAAGGAAGCGAAGTGGATCGTACTATGAAAGGTTTGATACGAGACCAAGATTTCTGTGGGAGACTGTAAGATGCTTACATGAAGGGGTTATAGTGCCTACATTAATATACGGGTGCGAGACTCTGGTATGGCATGCAAATCAAAAGTCAGGAGTACCACAGTGGAAATGGTGTCATAGAGGAATGTGTGTAGAGTACAGAGAGCTGATAGCATTTGGCATCATGTGATTCACGAGATGTGCAAAATAACGGAACTTTTGGACACCACGATCGAAGAACGCATTCTTAAATTTATGGACATGTGGAAAGAATAGATGTTAATAGGGCGATGAAAACGGCGTATCTAAGCTAAGTATCTAGTCTGATTTAGCTAAGGAGCTGTCAGTGGATCGACCTGGTTAAAATAATTCGGCGTGGAGGAGTGCATGACAAGAGCTTGATACGCCTATTTTTCCTGGTGACATGACAGTCGGTAGATTGACTCGAACTGGGATGTAGTGTGAAGCACGAATGTGTGGATATGTATGCCTATTAGGTTGAGTAAGAATTCCAGAGGCTTGAACGGTGAGTTCATTCTCCTTCTAACAAGTGTTTTGAATCTCACTGAACTCTAACCCAGTCCATACACACACACACACACACACACACACACACACACACACACACACACAGATATATAAATATATATATATATATATATATATATATATATATATATATATATATATATATATATATGGACTGGGTTAGAGTTCAGTGTGTGTGTGCGCGCGCGCACATGTATTTATAAACAACAATAACGGCGGGGAACACCCCTTTTTCAATTGAACATTTAAATCAATAAACTCAGTTCATTTCACGTACGCATGCACCGCGGCCTTCGCACCCTCATACATACTCTTGACAGCATTCAGCAGTTTCCCATCTACTCTATATGTTTTCAGCAGCTTCCACATTCCTTGTTTATCGGCTCTGACATATGCTCTTTTCAGGTGCATGAGTGCAGCATACAATTTTTTCCCCTCCTCTAAATAATTTTCCAATAAATAGTGTATATTAGAATAAGTGTTGGTTCCTCTTCCCTTTCTAAAGCCCTCTTGTACCTAGCCAGTTAATTCGTCATTTATATCCCTGTTAACACATATCCTACCACATGTTTCCTATTACTCTGAGAAAACAAATATCAGTATGAGTGCCACAGATTTTTCATTCCCCTTTTCCTCTGAACAGAGGAACTAATACACTTGGCTTCCAGTCCTCTGGAATTCTACCTTCCTCTCATGATGCTCTTCGGATTTTTCCTTCGCTCTCAGTCCTATTGCTCTGAGAAAACATATATCACTATGAGTGCCACAGATTTTCCTTTCCGCATTTCCTTTGAACAGGGGAACTAATACATCTGGCTTCCAATCCTCTGGAATTCTACCTTCCTCCCATGATACTCTCCGGGTTTTTCCTTCACTGTCTGTCCTCTGTATTTCAAAATTTCACCCAACCATCCATCCATCATCCAAACATTTTTGGTTTCTCCAGGAGTGTAGGAGGGTGGGGTTGGGTTACTCAGACCCAATATTTAAATGAGGTTGATAAGCCATTGCTGAAAAGGCAGAACTCTTTGCCCAGATATTCTCTTGTAATTCCAGTTTGGACGATTCTGGAGCTGTTTCTCCTCCTCCTCCTCCTCCTCCTCTGACTCATGACTGACATTAAAATTTCTTCATATGATGTACTCGTACTTTGAGCCCTTACTGACCTCGATATCAATATGACCCTGTAGGCCTGACGGGCTCCCTTCTGCTTTCCTCAAGAACTGTGCTTCCCCGCTGACACATTTTCACCGTTGTCTCTCGCCTTGTACAGTGAGAGCCAATAGTCGTGTCGTAAAAATGGTGAAAACATAAGCTGAAGGGCTAAACATCTGGTGCATTCCGCCGTCTGTCATACGGAAGGTGCATAATGTTTCACGAGTTACATTTAATCTTCGGACAAAACCGCGACACGACTATTGGCGCTCACTGTACCTTTCCTACTTGTTGGAAGTTTGCTCTCGTCTAGTCTGTTCTAGAAGAGGGTGCTCGTTCCCAGACCTCTAATTATCGTCCAGTTACTTTAATATCCGGTATCTTTCATAAGTTTTCGAATCTATTCTCTAAAAAAAATAAATAAATAAATAATAAAACACCTTTCCTATCATAACTTTCCTTCTGACTGCCAGTATGGGTTCTGCCAGGGATGCTCCACAGGCTATCATCTCACCTTCTTTCTTATCCTCTGGTCATCCTCCTATCGGGAACTTGGAGAAAGCGTTGCCCCTGACATCTGGAAGGTTGTCAGCTGAGTCCCTCCTACGAATTCTGTCCTTGCATTTGTGTCTTCACAGTTTAGTTTCCTTTTTGGTTGTTCTATAGTTGCTGTTGTAAACGAGCGTGGTTTAAAATGAATCCTGCAGCTAAACAAAACATTCTGTAGGCATTAATAATAACAACAACAAAATAATTTGAATGGAGGGGTTAATAACCTCAAGAAAGTAGTACCTGTACACTGAGGTAGGACAGTGTGCTGGCACTCTCATACACGCTTGATATGTTGTTTGGCAGCTGGAACACTAGAGCGAATTCATTGTAACCTGGCGAAGAAACCTACTCCTTTCGGCTCAATTGTTGACCAAGTTTTGTTGCATTATAAGGTTGATTTGACTAGTAATCAATGATACAAATTTCTGCTTCATAAGGAAGGTTCGACGAATTTGCAACCGGGACTTAGTATTCAAGCTGTGAGTGGCCCAGTTCCCTCAGGTTAAAGAAAAAAAAATCGGTAAGAACAAAAAATTTGGCCGTCACTATGATGACTATGGAGCTAATAGAAAATTTTCACATTTCATAATGTTTCTTTAACCTCTTCAACACAGTCATTTACTGATCACGTGGCTGATTCTGTTACTCTTATATGAATTTATTAAGATTAAGAAAATGTTTAGGACTGAGGGATTTGATATAGTCTTCATTAATCCTTTCACTGTTGCTCACCAGACTGTGAAAAGAATTAAGAGCGCAAGTGCCAAGATGTTAACCTAAGTCTGTGACAGACGTGAGATTCTGTGAGCTAACTAGACTCTTTCATTTTAAGTTGGAATAAAATACGATGTTCTTTAACCTCTGTCAGTGCGCTAAACATGAATATTTTTCGAATTTTGGGTGCTCTACATTTTTCTGTAGCACAATTACATTCACTAACGTCCACCGAAATAACCAGCAAAGTAGGTCATTCTCAGCCAAAGAGTTAAAGTTCGCTATTGGCGAATTCTCCCAGGACCAGCATACAGCCCTTCCCCACTGAAGACGGGACCAGAATGTAATAAAAGTCGCGCCAGCTTCCAGTAACTTAAACTTGGTAATGAACTTTACAGTGCGGACACGCTGGGAGGCCTCAGCCGTCCACTGACTTTGTTATTAACTTCCTTGACCCTTTTCCATCAAGATCTCTCACATTCACTTTCCAAGTTGTCCTCGTCTATTCTCTTGCGACTACGTACTGATTCAAATGCAGGTCATCATATGTAATAGGTAATAAGGTTGGCTTTTTATGTTTCCGGCTTCATATCAAAACAGCATACTAAGTGTATCTATCTATCTATCTATCTATCTATCTATCTATCTATCTATATATATATATATATATATATATATATATATATATATATATATATATATCTATCTATCTCTATCTATATAAATATATATTTATTTATGTGTGTGTGTGTGTGTGTGTGTGTGTGTGTGTGTGTACTAGCAAGGGTACCGAACTAATTTTTGCCTGCAAAATACGAACTGCAATATTTCACCAAATGGTTTCATTCTGATATAGATTACAGATCTCTGAACTCATGACCAACCCAATTTAAGCCGAAAGTAAGAAATATCCTCTCTCTGTTATCTCTGTTATGACGTTTGGTCAAATTCTGCCTCCTTCATGTCGGCTCTGGAACTTTGGATCCATCTGGGAGCCCCTGACACTGTGGGAGGCCCCCAGGATCATATACTGAGCTGAAGGCCACCACTGCAAAATTTACTTTTCCAGAGTAAACTAAAAAACATTCAGTTAACTCGAACCTCTTCCAGTGCCAATAAAATTTATGATTTACTGTTGTAATTCCTCTTTCTTACAATGAATACGAGTACTTTTACGGTCTAACATACTCATTTAGTAGTACGGCCTAACTTTTCCATGTTACGCATCTTCAGAGAGCGCATACCTCCACCAACACCAGTAAAATTTGTCTAATCCTGCAGCCAGATTCAGATTCACCTCAGATTCTAATAAAATCTTCCTTGACTCACTGCCCATTTAACCATCAGATTTCATTCAAATCATGTGACAAGTTATTGAAATATTATGTACGCAAACAAACACAGGTAAATATATAACATCTGCCCAATTTCGTTGACGGAGGGGAAAAAAAAAAAAACACCTGAGGACAGTCTATTCAGACGTCCCCTGGCGTTCTTAATTTAGGTGTGCACGCCTGTTTTGAGAATTATCAGTGAATTTAGTGACCTGTGATAATGTTGTGCTAGTGTGTCGTAGTGATCTGTGATAGTACTGTGCTAGTGACCTGTGATAGTGATGTGCTAGTGTGTTGTATTGACCTGTGACAGTGATGTGCTAGTGTTTTCTTGTGACCTGTGATAGTGTTGTGCTAGTGTGTTCTTGTGACCTGTGTTAGTGTTGTGCTAGTGTGTTCTAGTATTTCTGTGCGTGATGGCTTCCTCTACGAAGAGTTGCGTCCCCCCTGCAAGTTTTGAGAAGGACGACCTCGAGTTAAAGGAAGAACATCTCAACTTAAAACGGGAGGTACAGGTCCTCAGGCAGGAGAAGTCACAGATGAGGGAAATGTTGGAGGAGATGGTAGAAGAGAGAGAGAAAAAAAAATAAGGTTGGATACTTGTTCACAAGGGAGCAACAAAGTTTACCCTTAAGAAACAAGCGGAGACAAAAAACACAAATGCATTTGACACGCTACTTAACGAATGAGAACGGAAGGCAGAGAGGGAAGCAGAGAAGAGTACTTCCCGTAGATATATTAAGATCAGGAAAGGTAAGAAATATGTCATTGTTGCAGACTCCCAGGTAATATCTAAACAGGGCCGTGTATACTCGACTCAGTAAACATGTGTGCCTTTCGGGGGGCCAGGATGGATAATGTATTAGAAAAAAAATCAAATATCGTGAAGACAAACGCACTGTCTGCCTCAGCGTAGGAAGAAACGACACAAGTAAGTGTAGGAGTGAGGTACTGTGGCAGCAGTACAAGGATATGTTGGAGTTTAGGGAGAAGGGAAGGACCCCTGTAGTACTCGGTGCTTTGCTTAGGAGGTGGGTTGGGAGAGAATGGTTGAGCAAGGCAATAATTTTTAATTGCCACCTTGAAAGATATTGCAGAGTTAATTCATTACCTTTCATAGACAGCTGGGACCGGTTTCATGGACGGAGTGTCATGTATAGTTGGGATGGGACTCATCTTTGTAGGCAGGGAGTGAATGTTTTAGCTAGAATGATAGATAGGGAGTTAGAGTTTTTTTCGAGGTTGCAAGTTAGAAGCACAGGACGTTGTAACAACTACACTCAGAAATAATTATCATCAGGTTTGGGTAGATGCATCGAGACTTGCAAAAATAAGAAGAACAGTTTAACCATTAGTGTAGATCCATCCACTAAGGTACCTCAAAATGAGCAGGCGATGATAGGGGACAGAACAAACGATGATAGAGAGGTAATTGATAGTACAAGAAATTATGTTAGTAAGCAGTTTCCCGGTTAACAAAAAAAAAAAAAGTGTAAATCTCAAAGTAGAGGTATACCTGCTCGTTATAATCTGAAAGTGTACCACACGAACAGCAGGAGTTTATGTAATAAAACAGATGAACTGAGGGCTTTAATCTGTACAGAGAATATTGACGCTACCATTATTAGTGAAACTTGGATGAATACAGACACTCGAGAATTTTTAGCGGAGGATCAGGTAAAAGGCTATAATATTTTTTGGTTCAAACCGTCCGGGAAGAAAAGGGGGGGGGAGGTTACTTATGTAAGGGAATCATTAAATTGTTACAATAAAGCCGACATTAAAGTAAATAGGGACAGGTAAAGTGTCTGGGTTGACATGAGTAGCAAAAGGGAGATTTTAGACTTAAGAGGTATTTACAGATCTCCAAAATTAAGTAGATCAGATAGTAAATACCTTTGAGAGGAAATTAGGAAAGCGTCACAGTCCAGCTTAGTAATAACTGTAGGATAGATTGGTGAAATCAGACAGGGGATGTAGAGTCGGAGGAATTTCTAAAGGTAGTACAGGATAATTTCCTTTATCAATATATCAGGGAGCCCAGCAGAGTTTTTTTTTTTTTTTTTTTTTTTATGCGAGGAAGAAGGAACCAAAGGCCATGGCCCGCAGTAACAGTTCCCTCCAAGAGAAAAACAAAATACAATAGAGAGCCAAATTCAAGATCCGATCATTTGGAGATGCCTGGACACACTGCGTTTGAAAGACTGGAGATCATAGGCAGCAGGAAATACAGATAGAGGGAGACAGTTTCAGAGCTGACCTGTTGCATAAATGAAAGACTGGGAGTAACGGTTAACTCTTGCATTAGAGAGCTGGACAGAAAAGGGATGAGAGTTTGCTGCCAGACGGGTTTTATCTGATGAAGAAAACGTCATTAGCGATCAGACGTTGGTGGAGGGCTTGGGAATAGCGATCATGAAGAAATTTAGTTCAAATTTATTTGAGATGTCTGTTCAACTGAAAACCACTCGACCGTTCCTAATTTTCGTCTAGGAGATTATGATGGATTAAGAGCTTATTTTAGAATCGTGTTCCATGGGGGAAATAGTTATTTTAGGAAGAGTCAGGTCAGTGGGGAACCCCAGGTCATGGATGAAGGGCAGAAAATGTGTTGGAATGTGTGCCAGGTCACTGGGGAAGCTCAGGTCATAAATGAGGGACAGGATATAGGTAGGAATGTAGTCCAGGTGACGAAGATTATTTTAGGTCCGGTACCAAGCAGCCGTTAAGCCAGTGAGAAACATGAGTTAATAAATATAATACACAGAGGCCAAGATAGATATATCCCTTCAAGACCGTTTAGAACGAATAATTCACAACGAAGATGGTTAAACAACAGATTAAAATCTCTCATAGGCCAAACGAATACGTAGAAGAATCAAATGTGGAGAAGAACATTTACGCAACCGGTACACGATTTTCCATAGGGATGTAATGAGGGAGATACGGAAAGCAAAGCGAGGTTATGAAATTAAGGTTGTCAGTGAATTGAAAGATAGGATAGAACCTCTCAGAACAGAATCAGGAAATACTGCCAGTGAAGATGAAGAAATGTGCTCTATCCTAAGTAATTATTTCGTATCAGTATATATCAATGAAAATCTAGACCTGGTCCCTTAAGCCGCAAATATTTACAGTGATAATGCAGATAATATTCTTAGTAAAATAACCATGCGTAAGGGGCATGTATTGAAAGAAATTATTAAGTTAAAGCCTCAAAAAACGCCACGTCCGGAAGATGTATATGCAAAAATAATAAAAGAAACCAAAGAAGAGTCATGCCAGTCACTTTTAACGATATTTAAATCAGAGAGAAGTTCCAGAGTTTTGGACGACCGCAAACGTATTGGCCCTTTTTAAAAAAGGTGCCAAAGCATCTGTGTTGAATTATTGTCCGATAGGCCTAACGTCAATAGTAAGAAAAATGCTAGAGTGAATTTTGGCAAATAAAATCAAGGAACACGTAGAAAGACTAACTCAGCACGGATTCAGGCAAGGACGATCCTGCCTCACAAACTTCTTGTCATTCTTCTCGGAGGTACATGAGGCGGTAGACAGAGATAAAGCTTACGATATAATTTATCCGGACTTTAGTAAAGGTTTTGATAGGACCCCACACTAAAGGTTACTTAGAAAGGTTCGAACACACAGTGTGGACGGCGATATCTTAAATTGGATAGAATCCTGGCTGAGGGGAAGAAAACAGAGGGTATTGATAATAGCCCTTCTTGGGGCTAAGATACGAATAAAAGTGTGTGTGTGGATGAATAAATTGGGAATGTGTCGTCCTGTCTCGCCTACATCTCTTTCTTTGGGGGGAAACAGTCTAGGTATATAAGTAGATAGATAGAAGTCGGATTGAAGGATTAGTAAGTATCAGTGTACTACAGGGATCAGTACTCGGTGCCATATTACTTATTATATATATAAATGATGTAGGCTTGCGAATTACTAGCAGTAATAGCAAATTGGCCGATGACACAAAAATAGGGAGTATCATTAACTCGACTGACGATTGCCCTAACTTACATAAGGACTTCGATGTATTGTCTAAATAGTCTAAAAATTGGTAAATGGAAATTGAAGTTGAAAATGTAAAGTACGTAATGTAGGCAAGACCACTGAAGATGCTAAATACAACTTAAATAACAAAGAAATTAGTAAATCGGAATGCAAGAGAGATATTGGAGTTATGGTTAGTAAAGACCTCAGACCACGCAACAATGTATTAATGCGAGAAATAAAGCAAATAGGGTCCTAGGATTTATTTCGCGAAGCGTGAGCAATAGGACATCTAAAGTAATACTGCAACTTTATGTAGCATTAATAAGGCCACATTTAGACTACGCCGAGCAATTTTGGCGTTTGTACCATAGAATGGATATAAATTCCTTAGAAAATGTAGAGAAGAATGACAAAAATGATACCTGATGTTCGGAACCTTGCATATGAAGACAAAAGAGACAAAATCTGCACTCGCAAGAAAGGCGTAGAGTAAGGGGAGACTTAACTGAGGTGTTTGAGTGGATGAAGGGAATAAATAAGGGATTTATTAGCAAGGTACTTAAACTAAGCATACATGATAGAACTAAAAATAATAGTTTCAGACTAGACAAATTCTGTTTTATTAAGGAACTAGGTAGAAATTGATTTGGCAATAGTCTACGAATGGAAAAAGTTACCTAGCAAAGTAGTGCTGCCCCTTCCATTGAGAGTTTCAAGCATAGGCTAGATAAGCATATGATACAAGGAGTGGGAATAAAAAAAATAAAATAAATCTCATAACCAGAAATGATTAATTCCTTTTCCTTCTCAGGTTACACCATGATAGTCTCTTTTTCTCCTTTCATACTTTCCTATAAAATGCCCACGCCAGTTTTTCTACACTGCGTGGTGTTACTTCTGATTTTTTCCTGCTGGCTTCGGCTGGAGGGTTTGGAAGGCGAGGGAGAGCCTTCTTCTTTGCTATCCTTATCTCATTCTAGTAGTTCAGTTACTCTTCTAACACCTGCCTAGCACGGGCCAGCCTGCCTACTCCAGTTATCCTCTCTTCGTATGATCTCATGTTCTTATGTTCACACACACACATTATATATATATATATATATATATATATATATATATATATATATATATATATATATATATATAATCACATCTCATCAGCTGCTTGAGTGTCCACTGCAGGACGTAGGACCGGCCTATCTCAACCGAAGTGGGGACGATACAGCCAATGTATCTCTACCACGTGGCTTAGGCAGTCTGGTAGAGATTTTATGTAGTGTGAGAAGTGCTTGTAAGTGTATTGTAGTGTTGGAGTGGCTTTGGTTGTGTGTGTACTCTGTGAATCAAGTGTAATCAGCCCAGGCAAGCCGACTGGGTGCAAGCATACTTTACAGTATGAGACACTGCTTCAACCACAGCACCCCTGATGTCCGCCAATGCAGTACGTGGCCAGAAGAACGCTCCCAAAATTTATTACCCTAAGGGGGCGCGCACCCACTTTCTTCAGTGTACGAAAGCGCACACTTTGCCACTGAGGCTCCATATATATATATATATATATATATATATATATATTATGTGACCGACTCTGGGCATAGGCTTCACAGCCTCCTTTCAAGGCCCAGTAGTCCTCCTACGTACCGCACACCTCTACATGTCACCACTTCGGCGCTAACACCCACTTTCCATACTGAATACATGCTAGGGCTGTCTCATACAGGACTGCTGTATTGGTATTAGCGGGTTTATTTTTACGACATGTCGCCGTGTCTTCTGGTAGAACAGTAAAGTCTGATTTTATGAAATTCAAATCCTTAAACTGTTCCCTGCACCAGCGGGATTTGAACCTGGGCCCGTTAGGACTGCAGGCCAACTCTCTACTGATTGAGCCACCGCCTGCCCCCATATATATATATATATATATATATATATATATATATTGAAAAGTTTTGTGTATGAGAGAGAGAGAGAGAGAGAGAGAGAGAGAAAATGAACGCTTCTGAGGGGAAATGAGTGAGTGTGTTTAAGTGTGAGAATGAGTGGCAGTGTGAGAATTCAGTGACAGAGGGTGAGAGTCAGGGGGCCAAAACTGAAATTGCAGATAAGGATAACGCCTCTGTGTGAAAGCAGACAACCTAACCAGTATAGATATTTGACCCATTTACACGTGTTCTAGCCACTTTGTCATCTCAGAAAATTAACTTTGGGTTATTTTATCATTGTCCACATAAAGTTGGTAAAATCTGACACCCATTATACAAGATAGGGAGCTGGGTTCATAGCAGACTTGGAACATCTGGCACAGACAGCACCAAAGGTTTACCAGGGCTTCCTAGATGGCGATTTTGTAGCCAAGGGGACCAGACACAGCTTCAATGAGGTGCCTTTTGACCTTCGCCTTTAGCACATCAATAAAACTGGAAAGGTTGCTGGAGGACTGATAGGCATCACTAGAAATGAGACAGCTAGAAACTGTTGGTCCATCACCTTTAATGAGCGAGCATCCCTGGCAGAGGATACTAGATCACTGTTTGGCCTGACACATTATGATGATGACGAAGACATCAACAAGGACTGTCTTCCATCAAGACTCAAAATGGATCATAATGATGTCATTCAACTCATTTCACAATGAAGTTCCAACTCATTTGACAGTGAAGAAATTGACAACAAAGAAACAGACCTTAATCAGGATCAGTGTCTGAAGTTTGATGTGAAACTCACAGAGCTATTGTGATAAATGTACACGGATATTGTATTACATTTTATTATTTTTGCCCTCAATTTTGGCCATACTAAACACTGCAGAGATACTTCTTATTTATTGATTACATAGAGGGCTTCCATTACCGGTAAGATAATGCTCAGGTATAGCTAACCACATCAGTACTGGGTGTTGTCACATTATTTCCATTTCTATTTTTTCAGCCTATTTAGTACGACTGTTCTGAATGTTCATATTTTCAAAGTCATGTCTTTGACCTATGTTTTCTCTTTTGGTGTGATGCATGTTTTCCTTTGTGTAAGTTAATGTACACTCAAAAGAGAGTATGCCATTTTTTTACGTCGAGAGATCCCCTAAAGTAGTTGCCTCAAATGTATTTTTTTACGTGGTTTACAGAAATACTGCATTTAAATTCAAATTGACTTCCCTACTGATCTTTTATTCATGTCCTTTAAAGCAAAATAAAACAAAAATTTCAAAATGAAAAAAAGAAGCCTTTGCA
>NC_137033.1:5896805-5976805 GCF_032717465.1 Coenobita brevimanus | reverse complement strand
CAGCCAGGCAAAAATTCTCACCTATTATTCCACCACCTCTACTGAACAGTTAAGGCATGTTTGTCACTTTCCCTCCTGACGCATCATATAAAAGAGAATCATCTATAAGCAGGGAACCATGTCAAGCCTCTCCCAGCATAGGAATATTAGAATGCAGAGGAAAGCGACAAGAAGAAGAGGTGAAATATTTGGCGAACTTGTGCTTCGGACTGTGCGTGCAACGTAACAAAAGCTTCAACATTTCATACGCATACACTTCCAAACAATTTTATTCCCAGTTCTCTATGGCGCATACAAATGTTGCAGTACAAGGTCGTCCTGGTAATTGAAAAGTAAAATATACCTTGGTGGAAGATAAAACAGCACCAGATGCATTAAAACCTTTGTGTACGGATAGAACGTTACGGATTCATCTTGAGTCAATCAAATAAATACCCTCTCATCGTCAGGACAACTCTTGTATATTATTCTAGATAACGTTAGATGATTATATTGAAATGAGAATGAACATAGGAACCTGAGAGGATTCATCCTAGTACCACTGGCCCTTTGATTGTCGGAACGATTCTAGTATTTTCTGTCAGTTAATGCCAGACAATTTTAGAAAGAAAAATAGAAATCAAAGAGCACTGACATGGCAACACAGTCACAAACACTGATCACTGCGGTCATAACAGGACAGGAAGAAATCCAGACAACAACAGAATTCAGTAAGTCTGTCATAATCTCTGAGGTAGCATCGCAGCAAGTACAGCACAGTCTCCACAAGCACATCGTAGCCTGCACTCAAGAAGCCTTCCTCATATACAAGAAACACTGAGTGGGAACGGATCATTTTTCCAGTGATATAAGGTGGTGTTTCTGTCCTACGGATTAGTTGTTCTTTAGGGTCCTCAAAACAAGGTTTGAATGTTTATAGTAGATCTCCTACCCATGCCATTTAATATTCAGAATATCCACAATAATAATTCACCCAACTCGCTTCTCGTTCAGTGAATGGATGCTATGTTATGGTCATAGCCAGGTTCAGAGGAACACACACACACACACACACACACACACACACACACACACACACACACACACACACACACACACACACACACACACACACAGCATACGAGTAAGTTAATGATGGTAACCTCTTGTAACTCTATAGTCATAGCCAGGTTCAGAGGAACACACACACACACACACACACACACACACACACACACACACACACACACACACACACACACACACACACACAGCATACGAGTAAGTTAATGATGGTAACCTCTTGTAACTCTATAGTCATAGCCAGGTTCAGAGGAACACACACACACACACACACACACACACACACACACACACACACACACACACACACACACAACACACACATAGCATACGAGTAAGTTAATGATGGTCACCTCTTGTAACTCTCATTTTATTGTCATCGCTTGACGTTAAATGCAAATTAGTTCAAGAGAATAAGTGGCCGAGAATGGGTAAATGATGACAGTATTAACACTTTCAGTCTCCTAAGCTCACATTCGGCTTAAGCTGGAGTAAAATACTAAATCGCGACCATTAAAGAGGTTTGATACCAACACATGATAATTAATACCACCGCCAAGGAGGTTCAGTTTTTGCCGGCGTTGGTTGGTTTGTTTGTCTACTTGCCTGTTAGAAGGATTACTCAAAAAAGTTAGGAAAGGATTTTGCAGTTTTTTTTTTTTTTTTTTTTTTTTTTTTTTAGCAGTATGGTCCAAGGAACAATCCATCAGATTTTGGTGGTGATCCGGATCATCATCCGGATCCAGGAAATTTTTGTCTGTTTGTCCACACGGTATCTCCAAAAGTTCTCAATGAGTTTCAATGAAATTTTGTGGAAGGGTGATCCATGGGCTAAGAAAGAGTTGATTAATTTTGGGGACGGATCCTGATCCTGATGCTGCAATGGCATTGGCGGAGGTATGCGTTCTAACAGATCATACGGTACATACGGTATAATTTGTTTTGCTATTCGTACAGAAATGACGTAACCCATTGAGTATTAACTCCTTAACACCAGGGATGTAACATTTATTTACTTTTTTTTAATTCTTGTAGCCTTCAAAAAATTTTAATCAGGTCATGAGAAATTATTCAAACGCTAGGAGTTAGATAAAACCTTAATGAGCTTCTTCACAGATAGAAAGGCCGCTTAAGTTGGACAGAATCGTCTGGTAACGGCCTGATTAAAAGTGAAAAGACGCCACGTTATTGAAAAGGCTTATGCAAATTCGTCTCTCTATCACCCAGTCCTTGTTCTTCATTCAGAGGCGTAACAGCCCACAGCTAGGCTACTTAGTCTAGACTCACAGACTTGAGCGAGAAGTCGTTCATCCCCGAGCGGTACTAAGAGAACAATAATTGTGAACCATTCCTAAGATATAACTTTCATGGGCCACATCCGATTGAAATGCCTTATCATACTGGTCCACCAGTTGTCCGTTTGGTTATATTGTAACCACCTAACGCAGTAAACTGCTTTTTTGGCTGGAAGAAACAAATTGGCTTGCCACTCAAGTACAGAGTCAACTGAAGGTAGCACTACATCAGGTGAACAGATGGTTTAAACTCCCAGTGTAACGCTAATTCCTAAACCTGTACCAGTTTTCAAGCTCTGATCAGTCCGATTATTTATTTATAACGTCACTACTCCATGGCGATTTTATTCAGCTAAGGAGAGCCTTTCCGGAGAGATTAAATACATCCTTCATTAACCCGGTCAGTACGAGATTATTATTATTTTTTTTTCAAAATCGAATGTAATCAAAATGCTGCATAGTTGTCGTAAAAGAATGTAAAATAATATATATCTATATATATATATATATATATATATATATATATATACAGTATATATATATATATATATATATATATATATATATATATATATATATATATATATATATATATATATATATATATATATATATATATATATATATATATATATATATATATATATATATATATATATATATATATACTGTATATATATATATATATATATATATATATATATATATATATATATATAGTGGGCTCACACAGTGCGTGTCACCGCAGTGCGCAATTCGCCTTGTGCACGAGTGACCAAAAATCATAACCAAAAACCCTTTAATGCGCGAGTTTACCGCACAGAACGCGAGGCAGAGGCAAGGAGTGGCTCAAAAATGCCATTTTCTACTAGTGCGCGACCACCCCTCACAGAGCGCGTCACGTGTCGTCATGTTGATGCGCAGAAATTCCCAGGCATTCTACTGTGCAGCTTGGGGTACAAGGGAGCAGGCGCGCCATAACAGTCCCGGCTCGTGCACTGTGCGGATCCGCTCTCTACAGCTAACCTGTCATGTACAACGTGTGGTGTTTTTTGTGCTTCCTGTACTTTGCTGCACCATGGCTCCAACCCCAAGAGTTAAGAAACTTCTGACGCATGCCACCAAGTTAAAGACAATTAAGGTGAAGGAGGAGGGTCAAGGGAGAACCCTGGGACTGGCTGAATTTACAGTGAGAACTGTGTGGAAGAACCGTGAAGCCATAAAGGCTGTAGTGAAGACGTATGGTGCCTCTGACCTAGACGGCCGTTCGCGGGTGGGAAATCGTGCTACGATATTAATGGAGTGCTATCTTGCCACCTTCATAATGCGGAAAGAAAAGGAAGGTGTTCCACTCAATGGAAGATTTATTCGGAACCAAGCCCAGCTCTTTTACAAGGCTGCATCTCAAAGGTTAAAAGTGGAAAAACCGTTCAGGGCATCGGTTGGATGGCTGGACCGTTTTCTCAAGCACAAGGAACTCCGTTACGTGAAATTGTCTGGTGAACATGCCTCTGCCGATGAGCTGGCTGCGAGAGACTATCCTGCAATATTTAAAACGATTATTGAAGAGGGACAGTACACCAAGGACTAGATCTACAACATAGATGAAATGTTCTTATATTACAAGGCCATGCCAAAATCAACTTACATTGCTAAAAGACAGAAACAAGCCCCTGGTCACAAGCTCCAGAAGTGTAAGATGACGGTAATGTTCGCTGTAAACCTGTCTGGGAGCCACAAGATGAGGCCAGTTGTTGTACACACAGCTTCACATCCAAGGTGCTACAAAAACCTCTCGAACATGGATGCAAGTGGCGTGTGTTGGTACAAGTCCGTAAATGGTTGGATGACTGGGAACATTATGGCAGACTGGTTAACGAGGCAGTGTGTCCCTGATGCGAGAGCCAAGTGTCGAGAACTGGGCATTCCATTTAAGATGCTCCTTGTGCTTGATAAAGCACCAAGTCACCCTCCATACCTGGAAGATCTTCACAAGGATTGTCGTGTTGTGTTTCTGCCGCCCCGCACAATGTCACTAATGCAGCCACTTGATCAAGAATTAATCGCCACAGTGATGCATTTCTACCATAAGGAAGTGTACGACTACCTACGCAGGAAGACCGACACACAAGAGGAGCTTCATGCCCTACAAGAAGATCACGACGAAGACCTTGATGAGGCATCTGCTCCTGTTCCATCTCCACCAGTACCTTTATCCTGACCTACCACAGATGCCATGACTGTTGAGGCATTTTGGCGTAACTTTACGGTGAAGGACGCAGTTGAATTTCTCCTTCAAGCCTGGCACCAGATTACAACTGCAACGGTGAACCATGCGTGGCGAATGCTCGTGCCTCACCTGTACATCACCCAGGAGATGGCCATTCAACCAATGGCCGATGCTGAGGCAGCAAAATTGACAGCAGCACAAGCTGTACCAGGTTTCGAGGACGTTACATTGGCTGACATACAAGAAGTGCACACTGCTACTGAGGAACAGCCTCCCGAGGAAGTGTTGCAACGGATAGACGAGGCTGACGCAGAGCCCGACGCCAGACAGAGTCAAGTTGAGCAGCCTAGCATGATGGAAGGCAGGACTGAGCTGTGTATGTCAAACATTAGCAAGATCCTTGCTGCCGTGGATAAGCTCAAGGAAGAGGTGAAGGCACAGGAAGTGAGCAACCTAAGAACGGAGGAACTTCTGGTTGGTATCAACAAACTCTTCCGTTTCTACACAGACAGGCACAGGGAAGAAATAAACAGGAGAAGACAGACGCTCATAACAAGCTACACACAGTGGGCTCAAGTTGGTGAAATAGCGGAACCATCGACATCGTCTGCTCCTGATCCTGTTGAGGATGAAGAGGATGCAATGTCAGAAGTGTCAGCATTGGACTTTGAAGGGTTTATGGCCGAAGTGAGTGACTTGGATGCTCCTGGGGAAGGTGATCAAGAGGAGTCTGCGGAGGGAAGTGTTGGTGCGGTGGGAGGTGTGGTGGGGAGTGCGGTGCTGTAAGTGTTGCCACACCTCAGAACCCCTGTTATTTAAGGTCATCAGGCCTGTTGTCTACTGTTGTTAAGGTGACTACCCATATTTTTGTTATTGTAGCTATAGCTTTAGTACAATGTCTGAAACATATGACCTTTTTTATGTCTCTAAGGGCCAAAAAATGTCCAGGTATGACGGGGTACCACTCATATGTAATTATTCCCATAAGATTATGTATTCCTAGTACGCGAATTCCCAGTGCGCGAGCTCGTGCACCATCCAATCTCTTGCGCACTATGCGAGCCCACTGTATATATATATATATATATATATATATACTTTTTCTCTGGTGATCTTAATAATGTTATGCTTTACCTTCGTAGTCTGAACTTACTGAACCCCATTTACTACCAGACGCCTTCTTTTTTTTTTTTTTTTTTCCCACTAAAACTGTTTTCCGGTAGCGAGGAATATTATGAAAGATCTGCATCACGCTATAGAGGTTCTTGAGTTGTACAAATCGTCCGTTGATAGTAAAAACAATTTTTAACACAACACATCGTTATGAAGGAGTTAATGCTCTTTGGCATCCATAGCTCACTGTCAGTGGGAAAAGATCATCAGGCTTTAGCTGGAGTAGGCTAGAATACTAGACTTTTCTCAACCTGGAATAAAAATTGGTAACAACACACTCGGGTTCTTGTACACATTTTTAACTGCATAAAATCATCCTTTGGCAGCTAGAATAGAGTATTAGAGTTCTTCTTACTGTAAGAGGTTGATAATGTGTATTTATGCATGCAAAAACGCGGCTTTACACATTCGCAAGATAACTGCCTCTCACTGCACATCCGTAGGTGGTGTGGATCCCTTCTCCTCACTCCCGCCGGTACACACTGTTTTGAACTCTCATTTCCAAATACTCACGCTATATTATTCATAATTATTAATAAGTATTCTATTATTTGTGAGATCCAGAGAATAGTTATAGATACAGTCAGGGGATAAACTCTTGTCATTCCTCCTGTCTGAATAAAAATGCTGTGAACCAGAGCCTATTTCCAATTCCTGTGAAAACCCTCCCACAAATCAGTGTGACATCTTTTAGGGGAAACACTGCAGACTATATATTTCGCCATCTCGACTTCACTGGTTCTTCCCTCCACCCTCCTCCCTTCTGCTTGACCCTGTTCACTACCTGGCACTACATCTGGGGAGCTGGATGCACTCTATCTACTAGTGCAAGATACAAGTTACGGAGAGACTGGGAGTTATCGAATAAACGTTCTTCCTTAATGACCCACGTGCAGTCGATTGCTATTAATTCTAAGGGTTCTTCAAAATCTATTTCTCTTTGATAATATAAGACCAGGAGGACAGAGAGAAAGAACAGACTTTCACTCATAAATACGAAAGGTACATTAACAAAAATTATCACAACCCTGATCTCATAATCCCATACAAAGCAAGCAATCACAGCTACGGAATGTACAACATCAAAATGTGTCACTGCATTCACAATCTCAAAGAACAAACAGTAATAACTATAAAAAGGACTACGTCGAAATTTGTCAAGGAATTGGTGAGTTCAGAATAGGGTACTCTTGGGAGGGAGAAGGATGGGGAGGATAGTGCGCCCCTCTGGCCTCCGAATCCTCTTTCTGGATTAATCAGAACAGCGGGGGAGATTACCGGGGCCCGAGTGTCGGCCGGGAAGGGGAATTACGTTTCTACTCAGAGGTACTTTGTGGTCTCTGGGGAGAGGTTGAAGAGGAAAACTTGTAAGGATCAACCACTTGCCAGTCTACCGCCGTGCCCCACCACTCAACCACGGCACGCCACTCAGGCTTACCCACTCCTTCCTGTACTGCTGCTCATACTTCACCACAGCTCTCTCTCTCTCTCTCTCCCCCTCTCGAGTGTGTGTGTGCGGGCGCGATCGTACAGAACGAGTGTATGTTTGGATGTTCACGGTCATAATTTCGCTGATACTTCCTTGTCGGCTGTGACATTGGTAACCGCTAAATGAAACGCTGTACTTAAACGTGACAGCATGATGAAGCACACAACAAAAGAGTATGTGAGAGAAAGAATACACTCTGAGATGCATGGGTAGCAGGACACATGCATAACAAGAAAATCCTGTCGAACTGTACGTGTTTGTGTGGGAGGGTGTTGATGTTTCTGTGCATGTGTATCCGCTCAGGTAAAACATGACCTTGATTAACACATTTCCCCTTATCTTATGAATGTTTAACTATGGAATCCCTCTTTCATAACCAGAACAGCTGCAGTTGATGGGTCCGTTCGGCCAGGCCTATCGGGGTTGATCAACAACATCTTCACGTTCACCCTCACTGTGCATGGCGTGTCATCATCAAATGCTTTACACATTCATATTTATCACTATAACATACCTGTTGGTTGACTGTATATGTGCACGAGATAAGTCGGTAAGGGACGGACGTAGGCCACATCATTAACGTTGGAGGATATCACATGGTAGTCCTAAGGTTTAATAAGGAGAAGGAAAAACGATTACGCCTAGCTCATGACGCCTAGAAATGTTACTTCATAAACGGTGTGGACAGGTACAATATTCACCGGAATTTAGTAGTAAAGCACGTCACATTCTTGAAAAAAAAAAAAAAGTATGGACTTGAAGCACTTCACTAGAAACTATGCCAGTGATACGTTTTCCAGCTGTTTAGATAATAATGAGTCACATCGCCCACTGCCACACACGAATACCAAGAACCACAGCGCAGAAATGCAGGAATCAGTTAATATCTCCAGTTTCCATGAAATAGTGTCTGAAACTAATGACTGAAAAATACACTGCTATCCTAAAAAATTGCACACACTCTAAAACTCTCATGTGTGGGGAGGCTCCCCACATACAGCTCTTCTCAATAGGGTGGAGTCAAAGGCTTTTCGTCTCATTAACTCTCCTCCTCTTACTGACTCCCTCCAACCTCTGTCTCTTCGCCGCACTGTTGCATCTTTATCTCTTTTCTATCGCTACTTTAATGGTCACTGCTCCTCTGAACTGTCTGCTTGCATTCCTCCACCTCTACGACGGGCGCGTAGCACCCGTCTGGCAGCAAACTCTCATCCCTTTTCTGTCCAACTCTCTAAAGAAAGAGTTAACCGTTACTCCCAGTCTTTCATTTATGCAACAGGTCAGTTCTGGAACTGTCTCCCTCTGTCTGTATTTCCTACTGCCTATGATCTCCAGTCTTTCAAACGCAGTGTGTCCAGGCATCTCAAAATGATCGGATCTTGAATTTGGCTCTCTATTGTATTTTGTTTTTCTCTTGGAGGGAACTGTTACTGCGGGCTCATAGCCTTTGGTTCCTTCTTCCTCGCATAAAGAAAAAAAAAAAATTATAGCGTATGTGATAACCTACAGTAAAATCTTTTATGAGAATATATTATTGTGCCGAATAATGAACAACCTGTCAGGTTTACACTAGAATCACTGCTGTATTTATTTTACACGGAACAAATTAAATCTGAGCTTATATTAATCACGTGTTCAGGTTTTTATTCACAATGGCTGAAAATTAAAATCCCTATGGAAGGACGAAACGCAAAGCCAGCTAAAAAAAAACACACACACACACACACAAGGAAAACGACTTCAGACTACATAGTGGAAGCAGCACTGATTTAGTTTTACCCTACTTACTTAAGTCCTATATATTTGCAAATTCTCTGGAGACATAAATATAGGAACACATGCTGTATTATCCCTAAGTTAACAGACATGCAGCAGTACAGGGTCTGATAATTAAGTGCCACCGGGAGCCTCGCTAATCATATCCATTATTTGCCTAAGTCCTCATATAAAATTCAGAATGTTGGCTAATTATGACATTTTTGAGAGGGCTGTCTTGGTCGTCGCAGCCGCGGGGGTTGACTTTAATCTTACCCCGTGTTTGGGGAAAGAAGCGATTAAGTGGAAGTTTGCGAGGGAATTTTATGAAGGGATATTTTCTTCTCACTTGTATTGCACTTTAGCTCCGGGTCAACAGAAGGCTTTTCACGGATCAGCACCTTTTCTGGGAATTTCCTCTCTCTCTCTCTCTCTCTCTCTCTCTCTCTCTCTCTCTCTCTCTCTTTTCTTTTGCTGTCTTTTCTTGTGCTAGAAATATCACCGTGAAAGTGTTGCCATGTGGAGAAAATCGAGAGTGCGAGATTGACCTGGAGAACGTACAGTACGTGGGTGGGGTAGAGGGAAGGAAAGGGAGACGATGAACATGGATTGAGTGGAGAAACAGTATGGTGAAGTATGTGAGTGGGTGATGTGAAATGGATGGAAGGTTGTCTAAAGGCCAGTCTCTTCTTCGAGCCCACCCAGCTAAATAATACTCTGTAAAGTCAGACCTCTTGTAACCAGTATTCTCTTACTACTGTATATGCACACACTTTCTAGAATGTTTTTCCATCCCTTCGTTTCTCATCCTTCTGTTAGGCACTGTATCCTTCATTCGAGAGAGACTTTCTTTCAGCTGAATGGCATATTTTCTTTAATTTCAATCTTTCTTCCACCAAACGATTTTAAGATCCTTAAGACAGTATTCTAGCAGTAAAGGGGTTAACAATGGCTTTTGTCTAACACCTACAGTTCTAAGTCTCTCCAGGGTTTGATAAAACTAGTTGATGTTAGTGTCACTTTAAAAAAAAAAAGTGACTTCCTCCAACTGAAGGGGTTAACGATTAATAATAATCTAATTCGGCTTTTAAAACCATGCATGTTTATTGTGAATGTAGTAGTCCTCCGAGGGAAAACAATTAAATATCTATAAATAATTATTTGACAAGTAAGACAATAACTATCTGTACTTTGGTTTGTGACATAATATGACACTCGCTCCAAGAATTCAGAAATACCAACCCTACGAAACGAACATGGATTCAGTTCTGGTGACTGTTTCGAAACCCCAAAAGATTTCTTGGCTGTGGATATTCCAAAAGCAACACTGATATTGAAGTAGTGACGTGGTACAGGATGAATGTCAGCATGTTTGAGGTTTTTGTTGATACGTGAACAGTTATAATTTCATAATTTCAAATCTGTCGATACCACGGACGCAACAGTATATTTATTCAGGCAATGTCCAGATCACTAGGGAATATCTAGCATTTCAAAGGTCAGCTCAGGGAGCTTTCAATCCACGTACCACTGGAATTCGCTGTACTCATGGTAACCTTTGTAACAATTTAATGCATTCATAAAAGGAGAAAGAAAAAGATTCATCACTGGCAGTACAAATAAGTTAGCGGCTGAAGAATCCACTTATCAACAAATGACGTCATTGTACAATAATTGTCGCATATTGAAGGCTTTCATAGATCATTCAGGGATCGTATTTATAGTGGTCCCTCATCCATTTTACAGGGCACACAGGTTTCTACGACTGTTAATTATTATCACATTTAGTTAATTACTTTAGTTTGCCTGTAAAACGTTTGGCAGTTGTATGAGTGAAGACAACATATATACGCCTACAAGAAAATTAATGCAGTATACACCATTATTATATAACAGTTTATAAACATGGCCGCTGGAGTATACTGTGCCACCGTGGTGTTGTTTAGGTGAAAAGTGGAAATACTTTTTGTTGGGAATCAGTTCTCTGAACGACGATAGTTCTGAAGAAACTCGTTACCGGCTCATCGCGACGCCGGTTACTTTAGAGGCTTCGTCTTCTCCAGTTCATTTCTTCACCCAACCTTCAGGCCGACAGAAGTGCACTCATCACAGACAGACATATTAATTTATATTGTCTATGTAATGATAGTTGCATCATAAGTTATTATAGGCTCACCAAATAATCAAGAAATATGAATTATATGGGCTTCAATGAAACACATGCCAAATGATTTAATCCTTAATCTGGAGGTTAACACGTTCGAATATTATGCGTATGAATCCATTTGTGTAGAACAGTACCTTACTTGTGAGCCTCTCTTTCTCACACATTCAATTAAATTTTCATGAAATCCTTGGAGTAATGTCATTCCTACTAGTAATGGTTCGCGTCGCCACGTCTTTTATATTTTACAGAAAATGAACAAACGAAGGAAAAACAAACGAATAAAAAATAAGTAATCCATACACCCGATTACAGATGTCCTCCATTCATAAAAAATCTGTAACAGCTTGACTTGAACAGCCGTAGGTTGAAGTTTGGGGGAAAACCAATTTGGAGAAGCTAGTTCCAAAGAGGTGCAGTTCGGGGAATAAAAGAATTCTGATAGGCAGAAGTTCTGGAATATGAGAGTGTGACAGTCCAGTCATGAGCGCTACCAGATGCCTGTGTGACGCGGGGGAAGCCGTGGAGAGGTGGCACAATGGATGCAACTTCATCTGGGCATTTGCCCTAAAGGTATCTGTAAAATAATGCAAGAGGGGCAACATTCCTTCTTACTTGTAGGGGAGGTTGTTCATTTGTAGTAGCAGGGTTATTTATAATTCTAATAGCTCTCTTCTGAATTTCGTCTAGCTATTTTAGCACAACCTCTCCACATCCACTCCACAAGGGTGAGCAGTATTCCAGCTAAGAGTGCACATGACTCTTGTAAATTATAGCTAACTGCTCGTCATTGAAGAAGTTATGAACTCTGTACAATAATTTCAAGTTTCTTTGAAGCGGTTTTAGCAAGTGATCTAACATGAGAGGTCCAGCTGAGGGCACTGTTAAGTGAAACACCGAGAATTTCAATATATTTAGAGATAGGAGTATTGGTAGCAGTGAAGGTACTATTGGAATCAGGCAATATCTGTCTATTAGTAAATTGTATTTATTTGGTTTTCCTAGCATTAAATGAGACAATGTTATTTTTCCCCATTCAGTGATCTTAGATAAGTCTTGATTTATGGAGATTGCTGGACTGTGTTGTGAGTTAGATACAGTATATTAAACTTTATGAATGGGTTTTTAAGTATGAATGAAGTGTGAAGTGTTGAGCCATCCGCATATAAGTGAATGGAAATGTGGGTGACTGATAAGAGATTATTAATATGGATTAGGAATAGGATCTGAGCCAAAACTTATCCCTGTGGCACGCCGGCATTAATCGAGTGGAAATTAGAATATCCATCATCCAATTTTACTCTTATCTTTCTATCGCTGAGATATGAGGAAATCAATGGAGCAAAAGATAACAGGCCATAGCAAGTGAGTTTGAACAGCAGGGAACGGTGCCACACACTACCAAAAGCTTTAGAAATATCAAGGGCTACTGCATGGGTTTCACCTTGTTGGTTAATTAACTGATGGATGGTATGAGTCAGGAGACTGAGTATATCAACAGTGGATCTTACGTGGCGAAAGCCATATTGTCTGTCACTAATTCAGATGTTAGATTCAAGATGTTGATCATTGTTCCTATTAATTACAGTCTCAAATACTTTGCCAAGGGATGATGTGATATCTATTGGTCTGTAATCAGAGAGGTCAGAGGATCATCCTTTCTTCGGAAATGGGTGGATACTGGCTTCTTTCCAAAAATTAGGGAATGACGAAGTACGCATGCATAGTCTGAATAATTTATCACAAACTCGAGCAAGTTCTGGGGAACACTTTTTCTAAACAATTGGTGGAGTTCCATCTGGACCTGGAGCTTTGTTGTTTAGTAAATTGTCTGAGATGGATTCTAGGTATCTAGTCTGTATCTTTAGTGGAGCAATTTCGGGAGAGTCAAGTTCTAGTTCAGGAACGTTCTGGCTGACTTCCTCTAAGGTAGAATTTCTGGCAAATGAACTGGCAAGGATGTTCTCTTTTCCACGCGGATCATTTATCGTGTTACCATCTGAAGGTTTTAGTGGGGGAATGGGTGATGACTTGTTAAAGTTTTATTGAAAGCATTGAGAGCTGACCAGAACATTCTACTGCCATTAGGATTATTTAATACTTTGGATGCTTGGTTGTAAAGAAAGTTTGATTTAGCTAGGCTTATCACTGCTTCTGCATGGTTCCTACCAGGTTTAAAGTGACTGAGTGATTCACAAATTAGTTAACAACATGTCATGTCAAGTTCTGTTACTAAAATCTGCGTTATGCTTAGTCATCATCCGAAGTTGTCATGCGTATGTCCAAGAACGTTAGAATGTGATGCCATTCTGAAGGCTTGTCGTTTTCATCAAGGGGATATTATAACACAATCTCAAAAGAAAATTATGAGTAATAAAAACGGGTGCACTTCAGTCCACCTAGAGCAAATACGCTTATTAAATGAAACTGGTAAGATATGAGTACAGTTAGGGGAAGAAAAACAATGCTTAAGATTAATGCCTATTGATTGGACAGGGGTCATTACCCTAGATAATAATTTTTTACGAAGTTATAAAATCATCCCCAAGAAATACAACATTCAATAATCAAAATTACATATCGGTCGTCAGAGGCATGGACGAATGAACAGGAATAAAGGTTAAAACAAACTTTCTTAGACAGTCTGATCGTAAAGAAGAGGGGTACAGAGGGAAATGGGAAATTCAGTGTTTGAGGTATGGCATGCGTGTTAGTGGCACAAGCCCAGTACACTGATAAATTTACCAGAGGAGTGAGAATGACAGGTTACTTATGAATTTGAAACTGAGTGGAAGTATGTGTCAGGGAGAGAGAGAGAGAGAGAATGTGTGTCTGTATAAGTATATGGATGCATGTATGCATTCGTGTATACGTACATGCATGCATGCATGTTTGTGGGCGTATTTGTGTGTGCACGTGTCAGTGTGCGTGCATTTTTTTTTTTTATGTGTCCGACTCTGGGCATAGGCTTCACAGCCTGCTTTCAAGGCCCAGTAGTCCTCCTTCATCCTATACACCTCTACATGTCACCACTTCGGCGCTAACACGCACCGACCATACTGAATACATGCTAGTGCTGGCTCATACCGTACTGGTGTATTGGTACTAGCAGGAGTATTTTTAAGACATGCCGGCGGGTCTTCTGGCAGATCAATAAAGTCTGTTTTCATTAAATTCAAATCCTTAAGTTGTTCTCTGCCCCAGCGAGGATTTGAACCTGGGTCCGGTAGGACCGCAAACCACCTCTCTACCGACTGAGTGTGTTTATGTGTGCTGAGCGCGCGCGCTCGTGTGTGTGTGTGTGTGTGTGTGTGTGTGTGTGTGTGTGTGTGTGTTTTAACAAAAAACTCAAAAACATTTTTCCGAATTTAACCAGACTTGTTGGAAGCGCTGAGAGACAGCCCATGAGGATTCTTTTTATAATGAAAGAAAAGCATTCGGGAGCCGAATGCTAATCGCCCGCCAGAAAATGCTGTTGGCCTAGTTACAAGCTACTGTACTTACAAACCAAATATTTAAAAAGTTCACAGAACTCTACGGAATTCAGTGACCGCGTTTCACAAAAAGGCCAATCCATATTAAAACTAGTTGACATTTGGCAGTAATTTTGGTAACCCTGACCTTGGTCCCGAGTGCCCATTTTTGAACTTGTCCAAGATTTTGGCCACATCTTGATACTGCTAAGGTTTCATGTTGATAGCTCAAGCTGTTCATAAGATATAGCCTAATGATACTAAGGATGAGCGAGAAAAACTAGTTGACCTTTGGCATCCATTTTGGTGACCTAAGCCTTGACTTCCAGTTCCCATTTTCGAACTCTGCCAAGATTTTGGCCATATCATGATACCCTGAAGGTTTCACGTTGATAGGTCCAGCTGACCATGAGATATAATGGTAACACACACCCACACCCACACCCACAACCACCCACCCACACCCACACCCACCCACCCACCCACACACACACACACACACACACACACACACACACACACACACACACACACACACACACACACACACACACACACACACACACACACACACACACACACACACACACACACACACACACACACACACACACACACACACACACACTGACAAGGGCAAAAACATTATAGCTCCGCCTTGGTACATCTGGGCGATAATGATTGGTCATATATCAGCATAACATGGATAAGTCAAACACAGAACTAGGAAAATCATTTTTTTTTTTTTCTAATTTAGAGCAACTTAGGAGAAGAGTTGATGGTAAAGCAAGAACGAAGGAATTCAGTTTTGAGAACAGTCAGTCAAAGGTCAAGGTCACAGTGCAGGGTTCAAAGTTCGATCTTGGTGTATGCTTGTTAACAAAATACCTCAGACAGTCGTTGTCCAAAATTAACGAAACCTGGTGGAACGAGTAAGGGTCAGAGAAAGAGAAAGCCGTTAATTTTGGAGGAAAATATGTCAAAAGTCATGATCAAGGGGAAAAGTCAGCTTCAAAGCATTCTGTTCAATTTAAGCCAGAGATTGTGGAATGGTTGAGGACGAGGCAAGAGTACAAGAATTCTGAGAATTATCGAAGGAAGGTCAATGTCAACTAAGGGATTACTAATGATTTTGGTTGCACAATATTAAGGGTCGTGTTAATTTTGAGTCTCTCCTGCCTCCTTTTTAGTGAGTTATCCTTAATGTTACAACTCCTTATTCTCTTCTATGTTCCAGATATATTTTGTTAATACCGACATAGAATGCGTAAAATAAAGCAGAAGATCATTAGCATTCAATCTGCAAAAACAACCTAATACCGAAGAGATGCTATAGTGTCCCTCAAGCTGACGAGAATACGATCATAAAATACGTAAGTGACTTTAGAGATTTCACAGCACATCTTCCTCAGTGATATATTTGCCTTTTGCACGTAGCTGCCTTCCTATATGTCTCTGATACAAACTTCGTCGGCATTCAAAGGATATGAACAACATAGAAGAGAATATTAAGATGTAGTTGGCAAAATCTATCGTTAAGGAGTAGGTGCAACAAAGCTCCTATACCACCAAGAAAAAAGCCCTAGATGTTCTGGCTTCCCGACTCACAGTGGGTTGGACACAGAGACTCCTCGCGGAGTGTGTATCGACTGTACCTTATTTCCCGCCTCGTTACCCTGATGACTGGGAGGAGGGGGGGGGGGAGGCTGGAGGAAGAGCTCACCCAACTTTTTCCCCTTACCTGCTCTCACAGTCAGCAGACATGAGTAGTTGGCAGTGTTCATATACTGAAGATTTTTTTTTCTCTTCAAACGTCCAACTCTAGTACCCACCAGCCAGATTGACTGCATGCCCACTGAGAACTGTTGTGATGGTTTTTAGAGAAGTGTTTTTATGGCATGGTCGCGGGATTTTTGGATAACCAATATAGCTTATATTTAAAACATCATATCTTCAAATTATTTTCTCTGATTGTAATCATCCTTGTATCCTTGCAGACAGTATATCACGTCTTTGACAAGATGACCACCACGACACATAGACAGCCATGAGAGTTCTAAAGTTACAGGGACGGAAAAATCCCTCAACCACTGTGGATGAAGCGAAGATGACGGAGATCATGACAGTTGCATAATAATAATGATAATGATAATAATAATAATAATAATAATAATGGTAACAATAATGACAATTTGTGAAAAGCGAGAGAAATACATGGATTATGGTGTACGTGTCAGGGCGGTGGAGTCAGGGTGATGGTGTGTGGGGTCATGTTGACGGTGTGTTATCACGGTGGTGGTGGGTTGTGTCTTTGTTTGTGATGTCCTTGTGGTGTCGTCAGAGTTTTGGTGTCAATGTAGAGGTGGAGGTGTAATGGTCGATGTAAAGGTGTTGGAATGGAGGTGGAGGAGTCAAGGTCGAAGCTGATGTGCTGGGGTGGAGGTGGAAGCGAAGATGTCGGGGTGAAGCTGCATGTGGTGTAAAGGTGAAGATGATGATGTCGGGATGATTGTGTCCTGGTGGAGAGTGATGTCCCGGGGCGGGGGTGTCGCGGTGGAGATCGAGAAGCCGGGGTGGAAGTGTCGGGGTGGAGGTAGAGGTGGCAGTGGAGGTGTCGGGTGGAGGTGAATATGGAGGTGCCGGAGGAGGGGTAATGGAACAACCGAAATATATTGAGAAGAATATAAGCCTTCGGGGAGACCCTGAACACCAAATTGAATTAGGTCATAAAAAACAGGAGGCCGGGAAGGCGAGAGGCAGAGATTGTGTAGGGGCAGAGAGGCAGGGTAAGAAAGGCAAGGTGAGGTAGGATGGCGAGGTAGGCAGGGTGAGGCAGGCAGGGCAAATCAAAGAGGCGGGAGACTGTGCAGAGGCAGACGCAGACACACGTAATGAGTGGAAGGTAGTGGATAAACAATATGAATGAGTCATATAAGAAGAGCGAGAGATGGTGGGAAGGTAGGGAGACATTTACGCAGAAAGAGAGGAACCCAGGAATAGGAAGGGAGATAAGAAGGCACGGAGATCGGGAAGAGGGATGGTAGAAAGGAAGGTAGGAAGGAAGACAAGAAAGGCCGCGGGGAATCAGCGATGGTTGCTATTAGACAAGGGGGGAGGCATGGAAGCAAGAAAGGGGGAAGGGAGGCAGGGATAGAGGCAGGTATGTAGGCAGGGAGTCGAGAGAGGCAGCAGAAAGGCAAGTAGTAAGGCAGAGAGGCAGGTAAATAAAGACGGAGCCATACAGGGTAGGTGGAAGACAAAGGGAATAAAAGGGTAGCGAAGAGGCAGGGCAGGCAGGAGAGAAGATAGGCTGTCAAGAATATTACAGAGGGAGTGAAGGAGTGGGGAGAAGGTAACTAAGAAAGTAGTGAACAAAGCAGGCGACATGACAACGAGAGAGAGAGAGAGAGAGAGAGAGAGAGAGAGAGAGAGAGAGAGAGAGAAGCAGAAAGCAAGTAAGAGGAGAGAGAAAGAAAGAGAGGGAGGAAAGAGTTAGGAGGAAAGAGGGGGTGAAAGGCTAGAGAAGAAGGAAAGAGATGAGGAGAGAGGTGGAAATAAATTGAGAAAACAGAGAAAGAAAGAGAGACTGGGAAAAGAGGGGAAGAAAGAGAGAGGGAGAAGGGGGGGGGAAAGAAAAAATGAGTGGGTTTGGGGAGAGAGAAGCAAAAAGTTGGTAAGAGGAGAAAGAAAGAAAGAGAAAGAGTAGAGAATTAGGAGGAAAGAGACGGTGGAGGGCTAGATAAGAAGAAAAGAGGACAGAAAAGAGAGGGTGTGAAGAGAGAGGAAGAACGAGAGTGAGAGGAGAGAGGAAGAAAGAGAGGGAGAGGGAAATGAGGATTAAAGAGTTGGTGAAGGGAGCGAGAAGAAAGGAGGCACGTACGTGAAGAGAGAAGCTTCTGAGAGACGCGCAAAGAAAATGTGAAAATCAAGAGTGAAGATGGCTACGGCACGAATGCAAATACTGTTTCTTTCCTTTGATCTTACAACCAAATTTATCGGGGGCCACTGAGATGCTGATTTTTTTTATTGCCAAAAACTCAGCTGAAATATCTTCCAGGATTTTATTTCGTCTATGAAATGATGGAGCTATGCAAATATGGGACACATTTTTTATTGTCTTAAAATTTCAGTTGTAGTCACCTATGATTTTATATTGCTAAAGAAGAGACAGATTATCCGTTCTCTGATACTGAATTTCTATTTCCTAAATATTTTTGTTGACGTAACGTTCACAACTGCATTTCACCAAACAAGTTACGTGGACAAACTATCTATCTATCTATAGCCCGTCCCCTGATCCTGCAAAGAGTGGCCGCAGACAAAACGCCTCCAAGTCGCTCTGTCGCCCACCATTTGACTGCCCTTCCCCCAACTCACTTCCTCCTACCTCATATACCTCTCAACTCCATCCCTCCACCTCATCCTCGGTCTTCCCCTCCCACTCCCTCCCTCCACTTCACCTACATACACCCGTTTATTCAGTCTTTCATTCTCCATTCTCTCCACATGTCCAAACCACCTCAGTGTACTGATGGAATAATATTTTATTACTTAAAATGTCGGCTGAAGTATATTTCGGTGTTGTGTTTCCTCGAAAGACAGAGAGAATCAATACGGATTAAGGAAGCCAAACTTAAATTTAGCACACAGCCTTTGTTCTTGGGTGGATCGAGAGAGTTTAGCACGACTTTTATATTTCTCTATAATTTGCATCCGAAAAATAATACTACAGTTGTAGTGAGATCTAAAAATTCTGGCTGGGTAAAGGTAAACCATGTCCTTCCGTAAGAACTTAGCTCTTCACTATGATGATGTACTTTTCATTAAAATCTTGCTGCCGCCAGACGATTTTTGTTCAAGCTATCAATTACCTCTGACAGTGAAAGGGTAATATGAAGGTCATAGGCCATACTTACCCCTACTTGTTCAAAAGATCTATCATAAGGTTATCAAGAACAGCCAATTGCCGGACCCTTGGGAACTCTTGACCTAGAAAAAAAAGAGAGAGGAGCTAAGACGACCCAGAAGTGGTAATTTTTATCGTACTTCATATTCATGAAAAACTTTTTGAATTAAGTTTTCAAACTTAAGATTCTTTGTGAATATGACCCAGATCCCAGGGAAACATTGCCTAGGATTGATGAAGCCACCCTGGGGCCTCCAGTTTAGTTCAGTTCTCCCCTAGTTACAACGAGTGACCCTCCTGGTTAAAACGAGTTAATCCGAGACTAATGCCACAGTGGGCCAGTCCCTTGACGCTAGCAAGGTCTTACAAAGTCATCAGGAGACAGCAAAAATAAAATGAAAGGTACAGAATGTCCTCGTGCAGAATGGGGTAAATCAAATAGCATATTAACTCCATTTCGCCAAGTCACTACAGCATGCTTCTCAAAACCACCAACTAACTCTGACAATGAAGCAGGGAGTCTGTAATGTATTCCTGCAGCAATGTCGCTAGACTAAGCCTCCATGACGACTCAAACACCGGCAGCATCAGTCTAGGAGCGGTATTATCGTTGCTGTGAGAGGTTTCATAGCATCTCTCCTACAGCTATTCGCTTTGCATATTATACCTAAATTATCCCTCGTATGGTCATTATAGATGGTTAGTATCGACGCACGAAAGAAATGTAGCCCGCTCGTGGTCGGCACAACTCTAGTAATGTATTCCAGGTTATACAGGACGATTTCATTCGACTGAGAGAGAGTCAGAGAAGGCTGAGAATATCGATGTTGTGTGACCTTGAGAGAAAAATATGATGTCCTAACAGTGGATATGATAGAGCATACAGTATAGTAATTACAACACACACACACACACACACACACACACACACACACACACACACACACACACACACACACACACACACACACACACACACACACACACACACACACACACACACACACACACACAGTTTTCCATACGTATATATACATTTTTATTTAAGACGAGGTCACATATAACACTCCAGTTCCGTTCCACTGGGCGATTTTTGAGTATTGCAAGGACAGATCAGCGTTATCAATGGTTACCCTGCACCAATATTCATTTTCTATTTTCCCGGCTACATCCACGCCCACACCAGAAGACTAAGCCGTTCCTGCAACAGAAAAAATCCCCCAACCGAGTTTCGATCGGAGCTTTATGTATGGCATTCCAGTACATAATAAGTACTGTACATATACCTGTATATCTATCTATCTACTGTATATATATATATATATATATATATATATATATATATATATATATATATAAAATAGCATAAACATGACTTCTGCGAATCAGAAGAAATATGAAGCCAGTTCTTCAATGAAGTACTCACATTAAGAAATATTATTCAGTAAGCCAGGGGAAAAAAACGCATGTTTCAACATCCTTAGATATTGTACTGTGGTACAGTGAATGGTGTAAGTTTGCATTTGTGTGTGTGTGTGTGTGTGTGTGTGTGTGTGTGTGTGTGTGTGTGTGTGTGTGTGTGTTTGAATCCATACGATGTTTAAAAAGTTTTCCACAAACTACAGTATCTCAATTTCTTGACTTGGTCCGAAGCAGGGTGCGGGATGAAATTTTTTATGGTGCTGTGTGGCGATAGACTTTGGGAATATCTTGCTGGCACAGCTCTAATATTCTATTCCAGCTTACCCCAGACGATTTTATTCTGGTGGGAGTGAGTCATAGGAGCCTGAGAGTTGATATTCTGCTTATATACGGTAATGGTAATTACAGGTGCTTATTAGAGACATGGTTTTTATTAGCATCGCAAATAAGAATATTACAGTACAATATGGGAGTTAAATCGCTAAGGATGCGGTATTATAAAGCCTCCAACGCCGACGAGAGTAACGTTAAAATAACGAGATTACGACTCATATGACTCAGCGAGAATAGGATTCATATGGCTCAACAAGAATACGACTCACATGACTCAGCGAGAAAACGACTCATATGATTCAACGAGAATACCACTCATATGGCTCAACAAGAATACGACTTATATGATTCAACGAGAATAGGACTCATATGGCTCAAGAATACGACTCAAACAACTCAACGAGAATATCACTCAAACCACTCAGTGAGAATATAACTCATACGGCTTAGCGGGAATACGACTCATACGACTCCAAGAGTATACGGCTTAAACGACTTAACAAGAATACGACTCAAACGACTCAACAGGAATACGGCCTATAGACTCAACGAGAATACCACTCATATGCATCAACGAGAATACGACACAAATGGCTCAACGAGAATACGACTCCTAATTCCTCTTCAGACCCTTCAAACTGAGGCGGAGGACTAATGCCTATCAACTGCACGAGGATAAATTAGGTAGACAATCAATTTTTTACCAAGCTATAACTGTCCCCTAGTATAAGACTCGCAACAGCCAAAATTACATCAAAGTCCCGTGTTGTACTGCTGACTGGATAGGGACATTAGGGAAACAAGCTTTCTCCAAGAGTCTGACCGACCTGGGAATCGAACTCAGGTTATTTTCATTTGAGAGCTGGATGGTAGGTGGGGGCACTCACCATCCACTCACTTGGTGTAGTGCTGGTCTCGGGCGTCTGCCCTTTCCTCTCCTCCATCCTTCTTTCCTTCCATCCTCTTCTGTCTTTCTCTCCTTCAGTTTTTCCTCGTCCTTCTGCATACGGGTGACTTTACACTCCCTCTTCTGTCGTTCATTCCTTCATTCTTTCCTCTTCCTTCTGCCTATGGGTGACTCTGCACTAAGTGACAAGCAAAATGGTTTCCTGTACACCAGGAAACCATTTACTACGCTGGGAGGTAACCATATAACCAAATTTTGGCGCCTGGTAGTTGAGTGGGTAATTATTGCGCTTCAATCGGATTAAGCCGGTGAAGGTTTATATCCAAGGGATGGTGGGGTTTATTGCTCACGTAATGCCACTCAGAGATGAGTGAGGCTGGTCACTCTCAACTTAAATGTCAGGACTAACTGCCTAGCCCCGAGCTCTTACGCTTCTTATGGGGCAAAGTAGGATTGGATGATGGATGGATGGATGGATCTGCCAACCATTGCTCCACCGCCTCCCCAGTCCCCGGTAGGTTGTGAGCGACAGGAGGCGTTTCGTGCACCAAACTTGAACTTGCCCCTCCGACTGTCCTGCTTCGTAATTAAACTTAGAAAGAAAATCCGCGGGAGCTTTTTGTTGATGGGTCATGTAACAGTTTCAGGACTTCTAAAAGGACGTATCAGGGCTTTGGTCTGGAAGCATTTCATCAAATAATTTCCTTTTTTGAATATCTCACTTGCTTTCCACATATAAGCAAGCTGGCGTCTCAAACTCGTCGCAATGTGTTCTATCAAATGTTACACATTTTAATTTAACTGAGAATAAATAGATGAGTCTAAGAGTATTTACACTGGTAACCTGGTAGCCCACCATGAACCCTCTCATGGTCGGGATAATTCTGACGTTTTATTCCAGCTAACGCCATACTGTTTTATTCAGCTAGTAGTGAATCAGAGAAACATGAGAATTGCCAGTCTCTCAAAATTAAAACTATTCTTCAAACATTCTGGCTGTTAGTGACGTGCAGGTCAATTACTAACCACCTCAGTACAGTGATGTCTTTTGCAGTTTATTGCTGACACCAAATAATGTAATTCAGTTTTTTTTTTTTATTTTTTTTTTTTATTTTTTTTTTTTTATGTGTCCGACTCTGGGCATAGGCTTCACAGCCTGCTATCGAGGCCCAGCAGTCCTCCTACACACCATACACCTCTACATGTCACCACTTCGGCGCTAACACCCACCGACCATATTGAATACATGCTAGGGCTGTCTCATACAGGACTGGTGTATTGGTATTAGCGGGGGTATTTTTACGACATGTCGGCGGGTCTTCTGGTAGTGACTATCAACAATTCACTTGGTGTAGCGCTGCCTACTTTTTCCTTCACCTTTATCATTCTTTTTCTGTTTGCCCTCCTCACTTCTTACTCCTCTCATCTTTCCTGTCACTTTTTATTACTTCTCCTTCTATTTCACGTGGCATTACATTGAGTGACAAGAATAATGGTTTCTTGTAAGCCAGAAAATCATTTACATTTACAACACTGGATGGTAACCGCATAACCAACCCACACGCGTTCCCTACGTGTCAACAAGTGGATTGGCGGAGGATTAGTGCCCCTCCCCGTAAAACAAATAATTCAAAATCAAACGGCCACCCCTTGCGGGATTATGGCGTCTGGCTATAGATAGACAGTTTAGTGGGAGACACCTGACAGAGAAGCTAATAAAGGCTCTATTTCATTTTATAAGTTCGAAATTCTCCTCTGAGATGGAGAAAATAATTTGGAGACGGCGTGAATCAATTAAAAAGTACGTCATCGTATTAGAAAAGTTGAAACTGCCTTTCAGAATATAATCTAATTTCCAGCCTTTGATGATGCACAGTTGGAAAGTTAAGCCAGAACCCCGATGACGCTCTGTAGATTCTTACAACAACAACAACAAACCAACAACTGCCGAACATTCCCACCACAGAGGGCACCATTTACCACGCCTGTCAGTGAATTAGTTAATTATAATATTTACCGTCACAACATTCCCCTACCGTGCCGCGTGTCCCAAGAGAGGAGATGGTTAGAGGTTCGGAAGGGAGGAAAGGAAGAAAAAAGAGGAAGGTGTGAAAGGGACGGATCGAGGAATGAGAGCAGGATGGAGAGGGATACTAAGGGGTGAGGAAAGGAAGGCTGAAGACTGAAGGGTATAGGGAAGGAAAGGGGGATGGACGGGGTGGTAATGATGGAATGGATAGTGCGGAGGAGAGAAGGGTAGATGACAGGGAGAGGTGCAAGAGATGTGTGGAAAGAAGGGCGAAAGGGCGAGTAAGCAAATAAAGGAAGAGGAAGAAATGGAAGAGAATATGATGAAGAAAGAGAAAGGACACATACATAGAGATTAGGAGAGAAGTGAAGAAAAAGAAGGGAATAAGAAGAGGGAAGTGAAGAGAAAAAAAGAAAACTGTGGAATGAAAGAAGATGTAAAATGAAGAGGAGAAACTGCAGAGGAAAGGAGGGAAATATGAGAGCTGAAAGTAAGAAATTTGTGAAGGATGTAAAAAAGAAAGGATAAAAAAAGGAACAAGACCATATGCGAGAAGTATAAGTGGGATATTATGTTAAGTATGAGGAAGAAAGTTTGGGGAATGAGAGTAGGAGAATGTAAATAATGAAAGCGAGAGGGTGTGTGTGTGGAAAGACTGGGGAATGAGAGGAAAATAATGTGGGAACTGAATGTGGGGAGAAAGTGGGAAGACTAAAAAATGAAAAGGAGTTGAATATGAGGACGAAAAGACCGGAATATGGGGGAGATACTGAAGCGAGGTTGGAGAATGAGTAAAATGCGAGAGCTGAAAAAGGGGGATAATGTGGATGGGAAGGTGTAGACTACTAAGAAAAAATGGAAGGGAGGCTGGGGACGAGAGCCAGAAAATGTGAGAACTGAAACTGAAAGAATGTGGGAGGGAGGGACGGAAAATGTAAATAATTAATGAAGTGAGAATATGGGAGGGAAACTGAGGGGAGAGGAGGAAGGCTGGGTCAGATGTGAAAAGCTGTAGGAAGACTGAGACGAAAGAAAGAGGAATAATATTACTGTGAGGAGGTCGAATATGGGTAGAATGTGGGAGGAAAGTTGGCAAGAGGGGAGGGATGATGAAGGGAAAGGAGGGAGGCTGGAGAGGAGAAGGGAAACTGAGAGAGAGAAGGTAAACTGGCGAGGAAGGAGGGAGGATGAAGGGAGAGGAAGGGAGGCTGGAAGAGAGGAAGGAGACTGAGGGAGAGGAGGGAGCTGAGGGAGAGGAGGGAGACTAGGGGGAGAGGAAGAGGAAAAATATTGTGGGGTGGAGGAGGGGGAGCCGAGAGACCGTCACCTGCGCGAGCCACCCTCCCTAACTTTGACTCCTTCTCTTTCAAACTTTTCCTTTCATTCCTCTTTCCTAATTCCGGCAGTTTTGTCGGGAAGTTAGCGAAACTCTGATTCCAAATAACTAGGAATATATAACAAGGAACACGAGTGGGTGAAGTTCTGGGTGCAACGATATGAAATGCACAGTAAGAACACGTGAAAAAATACACAACTCTCTGTGCTCATGTTTTAGCAGCTTGAAGTAGTTTTCATTGATGATAATAGAAATAACAGTATGAAGCGGACGTCAATGATAGTGTTGTAATTAGTGATTATAATAATAATAATAAAAAAATAATAATGATAAAATTAATAATGATAACAAAAATACTACTACTACTACTACTACTACTACTAATAATAATAATAATAATAACAATAATAATAATGATGAGAAAAATAAAAATACTAATGATAATGATGATGATGATAATAATAATAATAATAATAATAATGATAATGATGACAATAATCGTAATAATAATAATAATAATAATAATAATAATAATAATAATGATGATGATAATAATAATAATAATAATAATAAGAAGAAGAAGAAGAAGAAGAACAACAACAACAACAACAACAACAACAACAACAACAACAATAATAACACCAAGAACAACAACAACTGCTCCATATACAACAATAATAATACCAACAATAATAACGCCGCAATATAGGGCAGCGTGGAGGGCAAAAAGGTTTCCCCAGTAGTGGGGTCCCGCACTCCCTGGCGAGCCGAGAAAAGCCATGAGCCGCACGTGCAATATATCAGGCTTTATCTCCCCATTAACCCAGCAGTCGGCCCTGTGTTGCTTCCCTGTCACACCCGCTGCAAAGCTTGACAAATTGTTCAGTCCTTGCTGCTCCTTACTCGGCCTCCACACAGATTTATCATCTCACTACCACCATAGATATTTCTCCTCCTTGGATACTCGTCTGGTGAAAAAATGAGGGGCCTTTTTAATAACCCATACAATATTTTTATATACTTTTTATTCTGTTCTTTCTGTCTCCTGAATATTTAGTTCGTATTATAATAAAATTTTGCAACCGGCGATTAATGTATCCCTGCAGTAACAGGTGGCTTTCCTATGTACAATAAAATCACCAGGAGACAGCAAGAATGTAACACTGTATGCGGTACTATATACGTCAACGTACTGAAGGAATAAAACCTTTAATCACGGAGAGACAGAAAATCTCCATTATTGTTTTTTTTTTACACCATTAGTGAAACGCATAACGGAAAATATAAGAAGTCAGATCCTCCTGTTAGGCATAGCAGAATGCAATCTACACCGTTCTAAGCGTCGCGGGTGTGTTGAATTTGAGCGATATAAATTCGGACTGTACCTTCATCATGCGGTACTCAGACTTAAAGATACGACTGGTTGTGTTCTAGCTTTAGTACAGAGCATTTTATATATATATATATATATATATATATATATATATATATATATATATATATATATATATATATATATATATATATATATATATATATATATATATATATATATATATATATATATATATATATATATATATATATATATGTGTGTGTGTGTGTGTGTGTGTGTGTGTGTGTGTGAAACAATGAAAAGTCAGACGCACCGGTGATAGCTTAATTGTGGTTATAAATGAACATTCTGCCCTAAATTATCAAAATTTTCTCTGAATGATAGCACTGCTCTTACAGTATATATTTCTTACTCAGTTTAAGCTAAATGGTAAGTGGAGGTGACCATCATCCACTCAACTGATGTAGTGCTGCCTACTTCTTCCTTAGATTACTCAACATTGAGGAACCAGCTTAACCCTGGATAGACATACCTGGGTGAAATTCATCCAGTGATATTGCAGCATTGTATTATACATATGGTTCCTTTATCTCCAGAACATTCTCTCTCTCAGTAGTTGCATTGTGTGTTGAGACTCGGTGTTATGTGGGTGGGTGACACTCTACACCTCAGTCTTCGTATATTGTTTACAGTGGTCGGGTGATTTTCACCCGGCTACGCCTATTGTGTGAATAGTATTTTTCACTTATGGTTTTCTGATAAAAAAGGGAGCCAGCAGCCTGTGTTTGGAAGGTTTTGAGGATGCAGGAAAGGAGTATAAAATAAGGACAAAAACAAAGTTTATACTCTTGTATATACTTAGCTACCAACTCTTGAACTTTTTTATTTTTAATCACCTCAGGATTTTTTGTTTTTACATTGCTACCTCCCATTAAATTTTCTTTAATACTTATATCAGTGTGAACAAAAGAGGTTCTTCCACACTCATACCAAGTTTCATGAATAAATATTGATTAGAACATTTTGTTTATTTTCTTCCAGGGCCGGGTGAATAATACCCAGCTATGCCTGTGGTGTTACTAAAAAAGACCTATGCCTATCGAGGGTTAATGGTTTCCTCTAACCCAGGAAGCCATTTAAAACACTGGGTGGAAACCGTATTGTGGTTGAATCGGTAAAGAGGTGGCCTGCAGTCCTAATGGATCTAGGTTCGAATCCCGGCTGGGGCAGGTAACAGTTTAAGGATTTGAATTTCAAAAAGGTAGACTTTCCTAATATACCAGACGACCCGCCGACATGTAAAAGTACCCCCGCTAAAACCAATACACCAGTCCTGTATGAGGCAGGCCTAACATGTATTCAATATGGACGGTGGGTGTTAGCACCAAAGTGATGACTAAATAACGGGGTGATGTGGAGCCTACTATGAAGCACGTGTTAACTTGGTAGAGATGCAAACGAGGTGTTCGCCCTGGAGAACTCAGACATAACTACCTCTCTATTACATATTGTTACATATTAACAACTATAATATAAATATGAATGCCTATAAATATTTTAATACTTCTATATGCCCATTTATAAACTCAGAAAAAAAAATCGTCTAGCGTTACCTGAAATACAATACTAGAGTTGTCCCGACTATCAAGTCATTCATCAAATCACTTACGTGCAACGAAGGGATATAATAATTAGTTTTTTTTTTTTTTCTTAATGCAAGGAAGAAGCAAGCATAGGCCAGGAGCCTACTAACCGTTCATTTCAAGAAAAAACAAAAACAATACAAAAGAGAGCCAAATCCAAGATCCGTTCATTTTGAGATGCCTGGACACACTGCGTCTGAAAGACTGGAGATCATTGGAAGAAGGAACTACAGACAGAGGGAGACAGTTCCGGAGTTGACCTGTTGCATAAATGAAGGGCTGGGAATAACGATTAACTCTTGCATTATAGAGTTCGACAAAAAGGACGTAAGAGTTTGTTGTTAGATGTTGCCTGTTGTAGAGGTGGAGGGATGCAAGAAGACAGTTCAGAGGAACAGTGACCATTGAAGTGCGGTAGAAAAGAGATAGAGATGCAACGGTGCAGTGAAGAGACAAAGGTTGAAGGAAGCCAGTAAGAGAAGGAGAGTTAATGAGATGAAAAGCCTTTGACTCCACCTTGTTGAGAAGAGCTGTATGTGAGGAGCCTCCCCACACATGAGAGTTGTACTCTACACAGGGGCGAATAAAATTCGTGTATTAAGTCTACAAATGTGTAAGAGTAAAGAAGGTATGGAGTCGGCTTAGCACACCAAAGCTCTTGGAAGCAGATCTTACAAGAGATGTAATACTGCATGATCTTTCCAATATTAATCCAGGGAGAATGAAACCCCAAGTATGATTAGAATGATGTACGATTGGGCTGGTTATTATCCACTGTGTAACAAAGAATTTGCTTATTCAGTTGTTTTGGTCATGTTAGACTCAGTTTTCCATGCTGATTACAAAAGTGTATGTTTTGTTTGTTTATCTCTAGGTTTATGTCAATAATTGGCAATTGTTTACTTTCAGTCATGTTACTGCACATCAATGTAGTGGCTGACGTATCGCTTACCATGTCACACACACCTTCACACACACACACACACACACACACACACACACACACACACACACACACACACACACACACACACACACACACACACACACACACACACACACACACACACACACACACACACACACTAATGGCTGACGTATCGCTTACCATGTCACACACACACACACACACACACACACACACACACACACACTAATGGTTGACGTATCGCTTACCATGTCACACACACACACACACACACACACACACACACACACACACACACACACACACACACACACACACACTAATGGTTGACGTATCGCTTACCATGTCACACACACACACACACACACACACACACACACACACACACACACACTGGTGCAGTGGTAATGCTCTCGCCTGCGAACTGGTGGACGGGAGTTTGCGCCTCGCTCAGGTTGCGAAAAGTTTCACTGACGAAGTGGGTGGTTACTGTCCCCCTGGAGCAAGGGGACGGGTGTGTGCTTGTGTGAGGGTCACAGCCTTGCCCTTAGATCGGACTATATGAGCCCTCAGCTCCCTTCCGGGAGGGTAAAAGCTGACAATCACGACCATCAAGTGATCCTGACCGACCCGGTGAATTACACACACACACACACACACACACACACACACACACACACACACACACACCATCTGCGTTCATGCAGATGTCGCTGATATGATCATTATTGCATCATGCAACGGAGATCGATTCAGTTCATTCAATGCCCTAGACTCACGTTGCCAGTTTGGCTGGTCAACATGTTTTTGAGCTGTACCTAAATGCGTTTCTGTTGATGAGAATGACCAGTAGACGTTCTTACAAGCTGTCAGCCGATACATTTTGTTATGTATGTGGAGAATCTTTTGGAGCAAAGATGATCAAACACAAAATCCACCTTGATACCAAATTTGCTCCTGCATACAAAGCATATTTTCGCGTGAAAAAGGGCGATCTTGAAAAAGATTGGGCTCCTCACTACATTTGTGGTAGCTGTCGCTCTGTGCTTGAAGCTTGGCTACGAGGAGTGAAAAAGAAGATGCCTTTCGCAATTCCAAGAGTGTGGAGAGAGTCTTCGAATCACCACGACGATTGTTATTTTTGCATGGTTGATATAAGTGGTGTGAAGAGCATTAAGAGCAGAAAGAACATTGTATATCCAAATATGCCTTCTTCGATCTCTCTGCTGCCTCACAACGATGAGCTAGATATTCCTGTCCCTCCTGCGGACACGGAAGTTGTCTCTGACAATGAGGACATCGTCGATGACAGCGGGGAAAGTGATGAATCATATGATGGAGAATGTTCCGGAGACACTACGCACTTTTCCAATCAGCAAGAACTGGATGACTTGGTCTTAGATTTAGGACTCACCATGTCCAATGCCGAGCTACTGGTGTCACATCTAAGAGAATGGAACTTGTTGGATCCCAGTTGCAAGTTGAGTTATAGGAATCGCCATGGCAAGTTTGCATCCTTTTTTCAAATTTTGTGAAGAAACGTCGTTGTGTTATTGTTTTGATGTTAAGGGTTTGTTCCAAGCCACGGGAGTGGATTACAAGGCCTCAGAATGGCGACTCTTCATAGACATTTCTGTGAAGAGCCTAAAAGCTGTACTTTTGCATAATGACAACGAACTCCCATCAATTCCAGTTGCACATTCTGTGGAAATGAGAGAAGGCTATAGAATGTGAAGATTTGTCTGACAAAAATCAAGTACTCATATCACAATTGGTAGGACTGTGGGGATTTCAAAATGATTTCGTTCTTACTTGGAATGCTGTTATATGAAGTAATCATGTTTTTTTTATTCTTGTGGGACAGCCAAAGTGATGCAGAACATTTCGTGAGGAAAGACTGGCCTCTCAGACAGGGTCCCACAGCAAGTCCGTGCAACGTTCTGAGAGCTCCACAGATCTCCAGAGAGAAGGAATTGCTACCGCCACTGCACATAAAACTTGGTCTTGTGAAACAATTCGTGAAAGCCATCGACAAGGATGGTGATGCGTTTCTGCATATCCGATCAATGTTTCCCTAGCTGAGCGTGGCAAAGATGACAGCTGGCATTCACCGGGCCGCATGGTCGAAGAATGTTTGCAAGTCGCAAACTCCATGGTAAAATGACCGATGATGAAGAGCATGCATGGAATGCTTTCAGAGGGGTTGTGGAAGGTTTTCTTGGCAACCAGAGGAGACCAGATTCTGCACAGTTCGTTGATGACCTGATCGGCACATTCCACCAGCTCGGATGTGGAATGTCAATCAAATAGCACTATCTGCATTCCCACCTTGATTTCTTCAAAAGCAACTTGGGTGCAGTCAGAGAGGAGCATGGAGAACAGTTCCACCAGGATGTTTTGCTGATGGAAATCAGAAATCAAGGCAGGTGGAGCGAGGCAATGCTGGGCAATTAAGCTTGGGAAATGTTGCGTGATTGTCATCACAGCTACAGAAGAGAGTCGAGATCAAAAGTGCATTTCTAGGTATTTTGTGCCCTGCATTCCTTGTGATGTTACTGTTTGCTCATTTTCTAGTTATATTCATAATATACACCTGGAGATATATAAATACTTTGACATTCTCAACATTCTGGAAATGGTAAAAAGTTGCAGTTCCTGTCCTTGTACGATACATACTGTATGTCGTTGCATAATTCCTGTAACTCTAGATTTACATAAAAACAAATAGCATATTTGGAATCTACGCATTCACTTTGATCAGAAAGAGCGTAAAAATCAACATAAACAAAAAACTGGTTTAAGTTTGTTGCGCAGTGTAATTATCAAACATTAATGGGTACTCTTGTGGAAGATTCTGTCTGGATGATAAGTGTAAGACGTGAGTCTCTGAGGCATTAAAAGCAAGATTACTCTTACCCCAGTCAGGGATACGAACCAAGTCAGAATGCCATAGCCTCTTCCAATGCTTGTTGAAGTAAATGCTGAGATGGACGCTGTGAGAACCGAATGGAAAGGTGAAGGGTGGAATCAGCGTATGGGTGGATAGGGTTAGGTGTACAGCTTAGAAGGTCATTGATGAACAAAAGGAAGAGAGTTGGTGATAGGACAGAGCCCAAAGGAACACCACTATTGAAAGATCTAGAAGAACGGTGGCCGTCTACAACAGCAGGTATAGAACGATCAGAAAGGAAGCTATAGACGAAGGCACAGACAGAAGGGTAGAGACCGTGAGAGGGCAATTTGGAAAATATATATTTATGCCATACTCGATCGAAAGCCTTTGAGATGTCAAGTGCAATGGCAAAGCTTTCGCCAATGTCCCGAAAGGAGGATGACCTGGAGTCTGAAAGGCAGGTGAGAATATTGCCAGTGGAGCGTTCCTGACAGAACCTGTACTGACGATCAGCAAGAAGACTGTGATAGGAAAGATGATTTAAAATTTTTCTGTTAAGAATAGGAACAGCGTGGTGGAATGAAGAGGTGAGACAGGCTGTGGCACAAAAGAAGAAAGCATACAATGAATGGATGAGAAATTGGGGCGTGGAAGAAGTTGAGAGGCGGAAGAGAGAGTTATATGTAGAAAGAAAGAGAGAGGTAAAAAGATTAGTAAGAGAGAGTAAGAAGAGAGTGGATGAGGAATTTGGAAGGAATTTGAGTGTAAAGTGGAGGGACTGTAAGAAAATTTTCTGGAAAGAGGTGAAGAGAGTAAGACAGGGTGGAAGTGAAGTTAGCAGGGGAGTGAAAGATAGAAATGGTAGATTACTAGTGAAGAAGGGAGAAAAAGTGAGCAGATGGAGAGAACACTTTAAGGAATTGTTGAACGTGGAGGATGGAAGTGATGCGAGTATAAGTGGCTGGGGAATGGCTGGGAGAAGGATGGAGGTGAGAAGACAGGAAGAAATCAGTAGGACAGAAGTTGTGGAAGCAATGAAGAAAGTTAAATTGGGAAAAGCCCCAGGAATTGATGGAGTGTGTGGTGAAATGTTGAAGCATGGGGGAGAGATAGTAGTAGAATGGATGTGGAAGATGTGCAGATTGGCCTGGGAGGAAGGTAGAGTCCCGGAGGATTGGAAGTCAGGTATAATTATTCTCTTGTACAAAGGAAAAGGGGAAAAAGAAGTGTGTGGTAATCATAGAGGTATTTGTCTTCTTAGTATAATAGGAAAAGTGTATTGTAAGATACTTATTGACAGAGTTAGGGAAATAACAGAGGAATTAGTTAGAGAAGAACAGGGAGGCTTTAGGAAGGGAAGAGGTTGTGTAGATCAGATATTCATTCTTAGATCTTTAGTGGAAAAGTTTCTAGAGAAGGGCAAGAAGTTGTATGCGGATTTCAAGGGTTCGGAGAAAGCATATGACAGGGTGGATAGACAAGGATTGTGGAAAGTATTAAGAATATATGGAGTAGATGGGAAGTTGCTGAATGCTGTGAAGAGTATGTATGATGGTGCTAAGGCTGCAGAGCGTGTGGATGGTGAACTGAGTGAATTTTTCTCTTTGAAGGTTGGGTTGAAACAGGGATGTGTCATGTCTCCGTGGTTGTTCAATCTGTACATGGATGGGGTAATAAAAGAGGTATAAGGTAGGGTAGTGGATGTTGTAGTGGCCCTGGTGAGAGAGGGTAGTGTTTGGAAACTCCCTGTACTGTTGTTTGCAGATGATACTGTGTTGTTGAGTGAAGATGAAAGGGAGCTGCAAGGCTTGGTGGATGTTTTTGGGAGAATGTGTAAGAAACGGAATCTAAAGATGAATGTAGGGAAGAGTAAAGTTATGGTCTTTGAGAGAAGTGAAGTCAGTGAATGTGCAGCGAGGTTGGATGGTGAGGAATTGGAAAATGTGAGTACGTTTAAGTACTTGGGTAGTGTGATTAGTAAGGATGGAGGTTTGGAGGGTGAAGTGCTTGAAAGGGTACAGCAGGGAAGAAAGGTTGCTGGTTCCTTGAAAGCAGTGATAAGAAACAGGGAAGTGAGCATGGAAGTGAAAAAGTTACATGACAGTATTGTGATACCAACTCTAACGTATGGAAGTGAAGTTGGACGTTGTTGGAAGAGCACAAGTCAAGAGCGAGAGCAGTGGAAATGAGTTATTTAAGAGAAGCCTGTTTAGTCACATGGAGAGACAGGCTGACAAATGAGGATATAAAGGAGCGTTGTACTGTGGATGTGATGTGATAGAAAGCATTAGGAGGAATACACTGAGGTGGTTTGGTCATGTGGAGAGGATGGAGGGTGAAAACTGACGAAGAGAGTGTATGTGAGTGAGGTGGAGGGGGGGAGAGGGAGGGGGAGGCCGAGGATGAGATGGAGGGATGGGGTGGAGAGATATATGAGCGAGGGGTGTGTGAGTTGGAAGCAGGGCAGTGAAATGGCGGGGGACAGGGAGACGTGGAGGCGATTTGTTTGTGGCCACCCCGAACGGGATTGAGGCTTCTGGCAATAGATAGATAGATAGAAGAATAGACTCGAAAACTTTTGAGACACCGGATGTTAAAGCAATTGGGCGATAGTTAGAGGGTCGGGAATGGTCACCCTTCTTTGGGACAGGCTGAATGAGTGCATAGTTTCCGCACGATGGAAAGGTACTAGTTGGTAGACAAAGGTGGAAGGGTTTACCTAGGCAGGGTGTAAGCACAGAAGCCCATTTCTTGAGGACAACAGGAGGGACTCCACCAGCCCTTGTTCGTCCTGAGGCCAGTGAGGGCAGAAAATACATCAGTTGAAGAAATTTTTATGTCAGCCATGATGAAGTCAGAGAGGGGAAGTGATGGAGGAACAGCACCGGATCGTCTAAGGTGGAATTAGAGGAGAAAGTCTGAGTGATGAGATCTGCTTTATCAGTAGAAAAAATAGCTCCAGAGCCATCAGAGTAGAAAAACGGAGTGAAGGATGATGAGGTAAAATTGTTGGAAAGGTTTTTGGTAAGGTGCCAGAAGGAGCGGGAAGAATTCAAGTTGGAGAATTCAGAGCATTTAGTAAAGATTAAGTTATTTCTAACAGAGCAAAGAACAGACTTAGCATGATTCCTGAAACATAAAAAAGATGTGATTCAGGAGTGGGTAGGCTCTGGTACCTATTATAGGCCCTCTCCTTATTGTGGACAGCATTAGGACAAGTGTAATTAACCCAGCCACGCTTATCATCTCATATGAGGTGATATGCAGGCCACTCCTGGCAGTGCTGATCTTCTCATATGAGGCGATGGCTCTCCGTGCGAAAATTTCAAGCACGAGGAATCATCAGTGGTTTCAGTGGGAACGTTGACTCACCATCTACGCCATGGGAGCTGTTGCCAAACCCTGCCATACCACAGATGCCAAATACCTTATATTTTTCATGCGTCAGTGGTTTCCCTGGGAATGTCGAGTCTCCCTCTACGCCACCAGGAGCTGTTGCCAAGCTCTGCCTCACTGCAGTTGCCAAATACCGCATTTTTAGTAATTCAGTTCTCGTTTGTAGCCCAGTAATGGCGGATTCATGCCCGTCTACCTCCCACGATGCTGGCGACTTATCACTGCCCTCACACTCACCCAGGAAGTGTAAATTACAAAAAGACGAGGGTGATGAAGAGTTCAAGCTCAGAAACATTTGATCTGATGACAGAATATCAACTCATTACTTTAAAAAATAAGTCCTAAAACAATGACTCAGGGAAGGTAATCAGGTTGATAAGAATTAGTGCAGAGAAGGTTAAACCATTATTCAAATGATATGAGAAAGAAATGCATGCTTCCATGCCCAAGAGAATAACTTCCAAAATGCGCAAGGCACACTCAGATGGCTCCCGGCCATGGAAGCAATAACCATTCCACGGAAATCAATGAAGTACTGCCTGAGAGCCTCCCAATCAGCAGCTCCAAAGTGCTACAGTCAAAGTTTCTTTGAAGAGTCCACAGGCCGTACTGGAGCGATAAGACAGGTTAAGGTAATGAGGCTGTGATCTGAGGAGCCCAGCAGAGAGAAAAGATTAACAGCATTAGCAGAAGGATCAGTTATAAGGAAGAGGTCAAGTATGTTAGGACTCTCTCCAAGGCAGTCAGGGATACGGGTAGGGTGCTGTACAAGCTGCTCTAGATCATTAAGGATAGAAAAGTTGTAGGCTTGTTCACCAGGTGGATCAGTGAAAGGAGAGGAGAGTCAAAGATGATGGTGAATATTGAAATATCCTAGAATGCAGGTGTCAGAGAAAGAAAAATGGATAGGATGTGTTCCATCGCAGAAGTAAGACAGTTGAAGAATTTTTCACAAACAGTAGAATAAGGAGGTAAGTAAACAGCACAGATATATTTATTCAGAGAATGAGAGGAAAGCCGAAGCCAGAGAGTACTGTAGAGAATTCAGAAGAATCAAGTTCAAGAACACAAGAGCAAGATAAGTCGTTGTGTATAGTCGTGGCCATAAATAATCACCTATCCTTCTGTACCCCGTGCCGCTCCTTTATGCGCGGCAGTCACACTTGAGAAAGAGGGGCTGAGAGGGAGGGGCCAGAGAGAGAAGGGAAGGTGGGTGGGGGGACGAGTGATGGTGCTCGGGTGGAGTGAGGAAGGGGAGGGAGGGAAGGTAGGGAAGGGAGAATGAAATGCGAAATTGTGGCAACATAATTTGTCTATTTTCTTTCATTCAGGGCATCATATAAAGGAGTTAATATTCTGTAGATAAAGCTGTATCACACCTTGTATAGCGGCTTCAGATAACAAGCTTTAGTTAGGTGGTAATATCAAGTACTGGCTCCTGAGAGAAATATACTGACGTGACAGATCAAAAATTAGTGAGGAGCCAGATATTTGTGTTTATCCGTGTATTTTGACTGCAGACGCAGATTGGAATCTGGATGGCTTTAACTTCCATAATGTTTGTGTAAGAAACGTCCTCTACTCTTACATGCAATTAATTTTTGGAACTAAATATTATATGCAACCTTTGACATGGTTGTGTCCACAGTAAATATAGTCATCCTCTCGGTATACACTCCCTCTATACAGTCACCATCATGTCAATTCAATAATTATTTAATGACATCTCTGTATGAAAATGCTGTTTAAAATAAGTGTCCGTAAAAGGTAAATAAATTTGGTCTGTGCTCATCGGTGGATATGATAACGGTATCTCTCATAATCTGTTAGAGGGAAATTGAAACAAAATCCTACCCAAACTCCCGGAATAATTCTATGTCAAAGTTTATCGACACTGGTCAACCCAAAGCAACCAGGAAAGCCTTAGTAAGTAGTCCAGTGGCCTCATGCTTTAAAAACCTCATGCAGGCTTCCCGGCACCGGGGAAACAATGTTGTTGATGGTATGCTGGTTCGTCTGAACAGCTCCCACTCGTTCTTAACGTGCTGGAGGAGGGGGGCCCGTGTCCTCTCGTTCTCTGGCTTCCACGCATTGACAATCTGGGCCTACACAATCTCGATGGCTCTGCACTAATATTTGATCTGTCACGTCAGTATATTTCTCTCATGAGACAGTCCTTGATCTCACCACCTATCTAAAGCTTGCTATCTGACGCCGCAATACAATGTGTGATGCAGCTTTATCTACCGAATTGTAACTCCTTTGTATGATGCCCTGAATGAAAGAAAATAGACAAATAATGTGACCATCACTTCGCATTTCATTCTCCCTCCCCTGCTTCCCCTCCCTCCCCTTCCTCACTCCATCCCAGCACCATCGGTCGTCCCCCCACCCACCTTCCCTTCTCTCTCTGGCTCCTCCCTCTCAGCCCCACTTACTCCAGTGTGACTTGCCGCGTATAAAGGAGCCAGCCTGAGGCACGGGGTACAGGAGGATAGGTGATTATTTATGGCCACGACTGTACCTGTTCACAACAGCCACCTTTGGCTTTGAAATGAGTATAGAGAAAGTAGGAGGATACAGAGAAGGGTTTGCTATCAGTTGCCTCAACAGCGGAGTCTCAGCTGAGAGGAGAAGGTGAGGTTTAGAGGAGGAGAGGTGGTGCTCAGCAGAGAGAAAGTTAGAGGAAAGGCCGCACTTAGTTTGTGAGCCACTATGTGAAATTACCTTATTTAATGTAGTTGGATCTCACATTCTGAAAAGTATTCAGCAATTTGGCTACATAATTTATTCTCCACCTCTCCTTCTCTCTCACGTGGCCCTGTCAAGGCATTAATGTATGTTCCTGAGATTTCCCAACCTACATCAAGCAACTCACTTGCTATCGGCCACTGAGGTAGTAATGGACTGGAATAAGAGAAAAAATATTGCTGAATCTAAAACAGTTCCCATCTTATTCTCAGCGGTGAAGGACATCAAAACAAGATGACAAAAACAGGTACATAAAATACAAGAAGCAGTGCCAGGGCACAGCAAACCCGTCCCCGGCAGTCATTTGAGTGCTGACGTATAAACACAACAGGATATCTAGTCAGAGATGTCGCATATGAAATTTGGAATAAATCGGGTGAAAACTGACGATTTTATGCCTATTTGAAACTTTAGGCCCTACCCACCTGACATTGACCCCCCTACCGCGAACTGAAGGATGACCGCCCTGAAGTAATGAGACATGTTATAGGATGCAGATTTGAGAGATGCACCTTTAGGTTTTGGTTTCGTTTCGATATGACGAATCTGAAAGGAGTTATGGCGATAAAGAGATTTTTTACCCGTATTTTTTTTTTTTACATTTTTGGGGGCTTACAGCCGTGACCTTGGACAAATTTTGCTCCCAAATTAATAAGGTGATCAGAAGCTCATAGCCCATCATCCTTATAATTTTAAACAAAATCGCACCAGTAGCTTTTGCGTAAGGTTGTTAGCAGACAGACAAACCGAGTGAAATCAATACCCGACCCCAATTCCCTCCGGGGCGGGGACGGGTAAATATAAGTAAAAAGCTTTTGGAAACAATCTTTCACTCAGAGAACTGTCGGTGTGAAGTAATGCTGTCAGATATACAGACCAGCCGGATGAACACAGTCATAGGCATTGACAGACAACTACATCAAGTGCTTCCAAGGTCTGCTACAACTAGTGACAGTTATTAGGAGCCATGCCAGTCATTTCAGAAAGAGGGAAAGCCCATTAACGACGTTTGGTGTCGAGTTATGGTTGCCGGGTGACAACGTCGTTCCCCAGGAGGCATTCAATGACTCCCATTATATCATCATGTGGCTGAGATTATAACGGTTTACCAATGTTCTGTTGCTGACAATAGGAAATGGGAAAGCTTTTGGCAGTGGTCCACACATTAACTGTTATAGTTCTTTGCTTTCAAATGAGGCTATTTTCTTGACTTCATTAAGACCTAGTATTCCCACACATAGATTTTGTTGAAACTAGTTTTGACTGAAATCTTACTAAAACAATGATTAATAATGTTATTCATCAGAATTTCGATTTTTTCCCCTTCATTTTTTGGTACAATTAGGTAACATTATATGCAATTTCCAACACGTTATGGCTTCTGTTTTTGACTCTTTAAAGTGCTATAAATGCATTTCCGGTTATAAGAGCAGCATGTACACATATCTGTGCAATGTGTTTTGCCATCCCATACAAACACAGATTGCCCTGGCTTTCCCATTGTCAAGAAATACATGTAACATTAACTACATGGTGTAGCAGTTACATAGTCCTTGATTTAGGGTTTTCGCCAGCAGTTTTAAATGCAACTGGTTGTGCTTTTATGACTTTCAGCTTGGACGACTTAAGTCGACATTAACCTGATGAGGCTTCATTTGTACTGAACGTTTTTTATAAGATAGATAGATAGATAGACGGATAGATAGATGGATAGATAGACAGATATGGATGCAGATATCTTTTACAATGAGCAGGACAGCAGCCCTTCCCTCAACATCAAATTGTGATAGGGGCCAGGTGTCGCCCGCAGCTCTCACGATCTCCACCAGTGTGCCACATCACGTGCGCAATACACACTTCTTTCGGAATCCAGCCTCACCAAAGTTGTTGCAGAAACGTTTTTAAATGCATAAGTGACAGTCAAATCGCCTCATTAAAATATTCCAACAATGGTTTACCAAAGTATTATACGGTACTCAGCCAACCACATGAACGTGTAACCAACATGGTGGATGTGTCCTGGCCCTGTACTGCCGCTGCCCTCCTGCTCCTCAGCCCGGAAAATTACCACCCGACCTCGGAAATGGGCGGCTCGGACTCACCAGCAATAATAACAGAGAAAATGTTGTCCCGTTTCCGCGTAAGTTTGTGGAGGCCGGGAGGAGGCATGGGAAAGAGAGAGATTTACTCACTGCTCTCTAGTGGTGCAACAAAGTGAAAACTATGTTTAAGATTTCCTTCGAATTTTTATTAAGGAGTTAGTTGTTGCCGAGACTCACTGCTGCACTAAACGGCCCCCTGTAATACAAATATTATAGTTAAGTTTGCGAAACAATGAGAGGAAGATCACAGTCTAGCACAGGCTGTGCCACACACCAACACATCGAACAGTACAACACACTGCTATAGTTCGACTTACTGTGCATTGGACATGAAACACAATATTCTATGCGCGTAAAGTACAATATGTAGTATCAGTTCGTACATAATGCTCATGGCTCAATGCATTACATGCACAGTACAGTCGATAACGAGATTATTCTACAGAATAATAACCTTTAGCACAGTACATAATACACAGTAAGGTAAAGTATATATTACTACACATGAAAAGAAGCCAAATGACTTCACTCCAGAATACATCATGAAATTCAGAATACAAGGCACACACGATCCACTGTCTGGCGTACTATTATTTGCAACATTTAGAACAAATCATGGCATGCAAAGCGTGGTGCATCACAAAAAAACATTACAAAAAATATACAGTGAATGCTAATGTCGGAACAATGCCTAAGAGGATAATTTATGAAATAGGGAAAACAAATGGGACAGCCTATTTATAAATGAAAACGACTCGTGATATAGGCCAGGAAGCCAGTTTCCATCGTCCAGCGATCCACCTCCGCGACACCATCATAGACCTGATCCCATGCATCCACTACACGTCATCTGGCATTGAATCATTAACACCCACCATCTAAATCTGCTGTACTATCTCAGAAATACTACAGTCATGCGTGATGTTATGGTAATAGTGAGAGTGATGTTACGTCGTGTCGGTAGGTCCCATTTAGAGAAGCAGTAAACGTGGTGGAATCATGATAAATAATACAAACTTTTCCCTGCAAGAGCCAAATTAATCCCGCATCTACAAAATCCTCAATTCACCATTCCATCCACTACACCACCACGGGGATATGTATGCACACATAGGACAGCAAAGCAAACCGTAAAAAACATGACATGTGCTATCACGAGAAAAACTTCACTGCTTGCACCGTGAACCTCCTACCATATTTCTCATTTCTCGCAGAACGTCAGAGTATTGTTCTTTTCCAACTTGTTTTTAATGTGTGCTTGTGAATGTTTGTGTATATGATATGCATGCGTGATTCTTTCAATATGTATATCTATCTATCTATCTATCTTTCAATCTGTCTATCTATCTGCTATGTGTCCATCTATCTATCTGTCTATCTATCTATCTATCTAACTACTCTCGTGTGTGTGTGAATATATATATATATATATATATATATATATATATATATATATATATATATATATATATATATATATATATATATATATTTATATATATTCTCATAATGCCACCTTCCCTTTCTCCTCCACTCACTCATTTAGTCCATTGATTACTCTCGTCGAACATTTTCTCTCCTTTTCCCATTCATTTACCTTCCTCCTTCCTTCCAACCTTCCTTTCCTTTCCTCCCTTAGTTCCTTTACCTGCTTATATTTTCTCTCCTATTCTAATCCTTTGACCTTTTCTCGCCTTTTACTTTATTATCTTTCATTTCTTCATTATTCGTACTTTACCACGCCCACTTCCCTCGCCTTATCCTCTTCCCCTTTTCTCTCTTCGTCACTCTCTTCCTCAGTTTCTTCTGCATTCCTCAATAAGCTTCCTTCACACTCATAAAACATTTTCTCCTCTTTCCTTATTCCTTCCCCGTCTCTCCCTCTATCCTTTGTTCTCTGCTCTATCCTTTATTAATTTCTCCTACGGCATACAATAAAATTATTGCTTCATGTTTTCCCTGTGTCACTTCATCTTTCCTTTCTCTTACCTTCTTACAACATTGGTTCTCATTTCCTTGTTTGATCTCACCGTCACTTCCCCTCCCCCTCCCCTTTTCCTCTCCTTTCCTCCAATTATTTCTCTCATCCTCTTCCAGCAGTTTCCCTCCTTCCCTTACTCTCTCCATACGTTACTCCTTCCTGCCTATTTTCCTCTCCTTCCTCCACTTAGCTCTCTCACCTTCCAACAATAGCTCTCCTTCCTCTGCTGTCTCCCATCATGACTCCGTTCTTTCCTTCATCCTCCACCTTCCCTCCTCCCTTCTTTCCTCCAAGCCTCACATACCTCCCTAATCTCCTCGCTTCATATTACGTCCAGCCATCTCTGTCTGTCTGTCTGTCTCTGTCTCTGTTTCTGTCTCTCTCTCTCTCCCTCCCCAATCAATTAAGAACTCCAACAAGCTTTTTTCCCTTCCAAGTATAAATAAGGTTTCTTGTCTGTTAACTCCCAGAAGACTGTACCTCTAGTCTGGTCGGCCACGTAGCCAGAACTGCTAACAACATTATTTTGATTTTTTTTCTTTCTCTTTATGTCATATACAGTAATTTCCCCCGGGAGATGGAGGGAAGGGATGGTGGAGGGAGCAGGTTACTCTGTTCCTGTGTTTGTTTTGGTTTGTGCGTGTGTGTGTGTGTGTGTGTGTGTGTGTGTGTGTGTGTGTGTGTGTGTGTGTGTGTGTGTGTGTGTGTGTGGCCGATGCGGAAGATGAATAATAGAATCGGTAATTGTGTGTCCTGCTGGCTTGTGTGTACTTACTTTTGTGTGTATATCCAAGTGTGTACAGGAACTTGTGTGTATTATGAATGCATGTGTATATGTGTAAAAAGTAGGTCCTGTGTACCTCAAAAATGTGTATAAACGATATTCTCTATATCCGCTGGTCGAAGGTGCACCGTCTCTCTTGAGTTCCCTGTTTTGTCTCTTGTAAAGCACTGTACATAAACCTAACTTTACGTAAACATACTAATGTGTTATTGTGTTTTAAATGCATCACCACCAATATCATCATCATCATCATCATCATTAATCCTCCTCCTCAATATCATCATCATCAGCGTAACATCCGAAACTCTCGTGCTAATACTTCGGGTTGGTCGAATCCGGACACTGGAGCAGGAAAGCGCAGTTTTTGGTGAACTCTAATCAGACCACCGGTAATATGGACATGCAACCATTCATTTATCAGTTAGTCTTTCGCGATTTGTGGCTGCGCTTCACAAGACAAACAATGCACACAAAAATGAGCTTCATAATATCTGAGAGCGAGACGATTTCGGCTTTATGAAACAGTTCCCTATTGACTTAAAACTTTTCACCTGAAAAAAAGTCACCTGACAGTTTTTGTACCCATGAAGGTCATTTATAGGCTATCAGAGTAAATATGTAATATTGGCTCCATATATAGTATATATGATAGTGTAAATTGTACACCCCAAACAGTGTATCATATTTTAAAGGTTTAACAAGTGCCTATTTGAAAAAAAAAAAAAAAAAATCTAATTATGGGCATAAACATACCGAATACGTTCCCTCAGACCCAACAGATTTCCTGCGTGCCACACACCTTCATATGCCACAATTTTGACACTAAAACCCGCTGTTCATTGTTTATGTATGCTAGGGAGGCCTCAATCAGAGCTGGTGTTATATTATTATTATTATTATTATTATTATTATTATTATCATTATTATTATTATTATTATCATTATTATTATTATTATTATTATTATTATTATTATTATTATTATTATTACTATTCTTCTTATTATTATTCTGACATCGCAGGGTCTTGTGAATGATTAGTAAGATCTATTTTCATTCATTTAAAATATTCGAACTGTCCCCTGCTCAAGCCTCGGATCGAACTTGAATCCTTTCGAAAAACAAATCATTCCACTGCTGTATCTCAGTACAGTAGCCTATGCATTTAATCTTCAGACTGGGAGAGAGAGGAACTGTAAACCAAGGAAAACTGAACACTCTACCACTCTGAGCCATGAGGTTAAATTGAAAGGTTGACATAATATAACCATTAACAAGAAAAGGCACTCAAAGAGTACACAGTCCCCACCCATCAATTTTCTAAGGGCCGAATAGTTGACTTTGCCCAGTGACGTTGACCTTCACTGACTATTGTCAGAACTGAATTAATTAATACTAGTGAACTGCGCTTTGTGAGCGCGTGGCGAGCGAGCGAATGCCATGTTATCACAATTTCCTTGTGATATAAAATTATAGGAGGAATCTACGATATTTAATATTGCTAGAGCTGATGTCAAGAAACACAGTGTTACGACGAAAAATCCTTTTTAAGTTGATTTTGTAACCAAGTCATTCGTCGATTAGAGCCGAGCCCTTCCTTGGAAAACTTGAGAATCCGAGGGATTCCTACGTCTTTTTGGGTAGGTTTCAAGTTGATAACAAAAATTACTGAATGAATATATCACATGCAGAAAGAATTTCAACTTTGCTTCACATAAGAGTAAAGTTATTTGTTTCTGCTTAGCGTGACGGTCGGGTCTGGCCAGACCGGGTCAGGCCGGGCCGCTCATTTCCAGACTAAATTGAGAGTAAACATCGTTTGCTAGCCTAGCTTCCTCGCTAGTAATTATTCTTCCCTATTCCTTAACCCTTCTACCAATATGATTCATACCAGATCCGGGCGGCATATGACCCTGGCAGTTGCACCACCAGATTTTAATACAAATAATCAGTCATACCAGATCAGTACTGTATGAGTTGACTCTGACCTTTCTCTGTAAGGGTGCTTCCACACTTGGCCTGGAACAAGTGCTAGCAACATGTAAACAACACACCAACGAACAAGATGCAAACATGCTGGGAACAGCAGCGTCCAGATCATGTTGCCGACATCATGAAGTCTTAACTGCCTCGTATGGACACACTTATCTCATCAAGTCTACTGCCAGCAAGTTTTGAAGCTGCACTGTGCCATGTTTGCATCCATCTGTCCAAATACTGCTCCATACTGTACATGTATCCAAACATGTTGCCAAACATGTTGTCAACACATGTTCGAGTACACGTGTGGACCAGCCCTAACCATAATATTTGATTGATTATTTTCAAAACAGATTCTTTTCATTCTTGCTTTAATCTGCATCCTTCCAGAGTATATTTTGCATCGGATAAAAAATTGTTTAAGTGTTCCTTGCGCCGTGACCTGGACCATGAACCTTTTGTTCTCAGATATAATATTTAAGCCTCCTGGGTATTCTTTATCTCATCCACCAAGTTTGAGCTAAATTAGCCAAAAACTGTCAATCGGCCCCACTTACGTAAACACTATATATTAGCTACAAACCTATATCAATATGCATTCTTCATCATTCTAATGTACATTAATGTGTCTGTTATCTGCTTATATTTTATTTCATCATACGCTGTGGCAACCCTATCTGCTGACCCCATTTAGTTAAAGATTTTACTAAGCTCATTGTTTCATCTCAGCCGTCTTCTGCGTTCTGTAACTGTTGACAGGACAGACTTTCACTGACTCTCACCAGTATAGGCTGTGTCGCTACGCCGCCTGGCAAAGTCCTGCATTCCTCAAACTTTGTAAACACTTTCAAGAATACAGTCTGCAAAACCCCCATCAGTATAGTTTGATTTTACGCTCAAGACGAACTGAATCTGCATCATGTAATATTTATCAATAATCAACTGCTAAATATTGGTGAAAAGCTGGTGGGATTCGATACAGACTCACAGCATTCTCCTGGAAGTAAGCACATTTTGCACCTGAATCATTGCCTGTTCCTGTTCTAAAGCAAGAGGGTGTTTAGTGTGATAACTACCACTGTACTGCTTTGTTGCTGTGCTTGTAGACTACAGTGCTTTCCAGATCTTACCTACATCAACTTTGTTCCTGTGTTCATTGTCATTAGGGGTGGTAACTTCGTCGTGAGTGTGACTACGAACATGGATTTTCCTCCAAGCAAGTTTTCCTGAGAGCTTTCTTGCAATACCACTTGGTATTCCTCAGGCCAGAGGCTGAAGGACGCCCTAACGTCACGTCTCGACTACATCATCGAATGACGGTACAGGGAGGACCTGTGCTCCACTCAAGAAAGACAACGCCATACGACGTCAATGGGGTGCGTCACGGGTACGTCACGGACAACCTCGAATGAACTCCCTCCCTCTGCTGTGTAGTAGTATCGTCCCTGCTAGCCACGCCCAAGATTGCGTTCATTTCCAACACAGGCAGAATAGTGATCGTTTCAAGGATTTCAAGATTCAAGCCGACATATTCAGCTTAACTTTATACTGCACTTATACCTGGCAGTCGACACACGTTTAGTGTTAGTTCAAATTCGTGGTCTGAGAGCATTTTTTTTTTTTTTTTAAATAACGAAAGGCTACGACGAATGATTTTCTCACTATAGTTAACCCTCAGTGGCTTGTTTTTTTATAACAGAGCCCACTCCCTTTTTTTTTTTCCTTGCATTTTACCACAAACTAGTTTATTTACATATTCGGACCATGTGTGTATCACTGTATGTCTTTGTTCATTATTGTGCTTGTAATGGTAATTACCTCTGTACCTTCTATGCCCTATGATACTGATTTTGTTTTCCTGATGCACTCCTCCCTGCTTGGCCTTCAGGGACAGTGTTCCCCAGCGTGTTCGGGCTTATACTGAATGGTAAATAAAGAACCTAAATAAAGAAAGAAAAAAAAAAAAGGTCCCTCGATAAATACACAACATATACCAGAGCCTTGATTCCTGCCATTTGTGTATATACTTGTAAACAGCAGTAATGTAAATGTGGTATTCATATTACCATACCCATATCTGTAATCCTTTTTTTTTTATTATTATTATTATTATTTGGGTGTTGCTATCTAATGTGTATATATATATATTTTCTTTTTATTTTTGTTCCTTTATTTGTCATTATATCAGTGATATGGTTTCTCCATGTACAGCTTTTTTTTTTTTTTTTTTTTTCATGCATTTCAACTAAAAATCGAGAAACGTGATTTCTCAGCCTCACAGTCCACTGATGAGTCGTGTTTATCTGATTCTGATTTAAATTTGAGTTCACTTTTTGATAACAAGCAATACTCAGTCAACACCAGGATGGCTTAAAGAATTAAATCCTGGGTGTGATGCCCTCCTTGTGAAGCCTCTCTGCACTTCAGCTTTACCTGTAAATAAAACTGAAGTCAGCTTTAAAATAAGCCCTCATACTGCCGAGGCTTTAGAAACATTTTTGGACATTAATACTGTTTGTTATGGCCCTGTAAGTTTACATTCCCATTACACCGTTCTGGGAGAACTTTTCTGACACCTGTTTCACTCACAGTTACTAACCTTCCACCCAGCATGTCTTCACCTCAAACTACAACAATTAAAGTCTAGCCACAAAGCCATGCCATTCTCTAGTTTTCTGGTGGGGGTGATAGTTATGGCATTCAAACTTACCTTTCAGACTGCAAATATGTTATGCACAATAGTAGCATTGTTAAAGCTTTGTAGCCAACATTTTTATATATGTAACTCTTAATTCTTGTAATAGGTGAGTCTTGAGTTAATTGAAGAGCAGGAGGAGTTAAAGATGAATACAGGAACGGACGGAAGTGGCATAGCAAGACGTGGACGTTGGAGATGCCAGCCCTGTAAAGCAGTACCCCTACCGGGCTAGTCTTCAGAAGCAGATCATCATTCAAGAGGAACTGAACTACATGTTGCACCAGGGGTTAATAGAGTCGTCAAAGTGTGCGGTGCTCCCCAGTCATAGTGGTTCCCAAGCCCGATGGGCCACATAACTTTTGTATTGATTATCGTAAAGTCAACTCCCTTGCCAAGACTGATACCTACCCACTTCCTAGAGTAGATGATTGTGTGGATGCGATAGGCAGTGCTAAGTTTATCACAAAATTAGATTTGAAGAAGGGATATTGGCAAGTCCCACTCACAGAAAGGGCCCAAGAAATTTCCTGTTTTGTGGTCAGTGGCAATACTTATAAATGTAAGGTCATGCCCTGTGGTATGAAGAATGCTCCTGCCACCTTCCAAAGGCTGATGAATGATCTTACCAAGGATACTGAAGGTTGTAAAACTTATATTCATGATGATGTTATTTTTAGTGATACCTGGGAACAACACTTGAGCCAACTAGATGCCTTGCTGCAGAGACTGTCCTCTGCTAATTTAGTGCTTAATTTAACTAAATGTTAATTTGTAAGGGCTCGATTACAGTAAGTAGGTTATGTGGTCGGTTTAGGCCAAGTGAGTCCACCTGATGTTAAAGTTCAGGCCATAGTCAATCCCCCAACCCAAAAATAAGAGAAAGTTGCAATGATTCTTGGGTATGGTAGGGTACTACAGGCGTTTTTTCCTAAATTTATCTGATCTTGTAGCTTCTCTCACTGATTTGTTAAGAAAAGGAGTCAAGTATGAGTGGAAGCCAGAATGTGAGGATGCCTATTCTAAAGTCAAAGCCATCCTGTCAAGTCACCCAGTGCTTCAAGCTCCAAATTTTGACAAACCCTTTAAATTAGCTGTTGATGCCAGTGACCTAGAGCAGCGTTTCTTAACCTTTTCCGACCTCAGCACCCCCCCCCCCCCGTAATATGATCTCAGTCTAGCACCCCTTTACATCTGGTTACTGGGACTACAGTTGCTACACTACTGCAGGGTTAAAGTGAAGTACTGCCTAACAGCTTATTTTATCTATCTATCTTTTGCCAGACGCCTCAATCCCGTACTGGGTGGCCACAAACAAATCGCCTCCACATTGCCCTGTCCCCCGCCATTTCACTGCCCTGCTCCCAACTCACACCCCCCCTCTCTAATATACCTCTCCATTCCATCCTTCCATCTCATCCTCGGCCTCCCCCTCCCTCTCCTCCCCTCCACCTCACTCACATACACTCTCCTCCTCAGTCTCTCACCCTCCATCCTCTCCACATGGCCAAACCACCTCAGTGTGTTCCTCCTAACATTTCCTATCAAATCCACATCCACACCACAACGCTTCTTTATATCCTCATTTGTCAGCCTGTCTCTCCATGTGACTCCACAGGCTTCTCTTAAATAACTCATTTCCACTGCTCTCTTGACTTGTGTCCTTCCAACAACGTCCAAGCTTCACATCCATACATTAGAGTTGGTATCACAATACTGTCATGTAGTAACTTTTTCACGTCAATGCTCAGTTCCCTGTTTATCAATGCTTTTAAGGAACCAGCAACCTTTCTTCCTTGTTGTACCCTTTCAAGCACTTCACCCTCCAAACTCCCATCCTTACTCATCACACTTCCCAAGTACTTAAACATACTCATATTTTCCATTTCCTCACCATCCAGCCTCACTGTACATTCACTGACTTCACCTCTTTCGAAGACCATCACTTTACTCTTCCCTACATTCATCTTTAGATTCCGTTTCTTACACACTCTCCCAAACTCATCCACCAAGCCTTGGAGCTCCCCTTCGTCTTCACTGAACAACACAGTATCATCTGCAAACAACAGAACAGGGAGTTTCCAAACACTACCCTCTCTCACTAGGGCCACTCCAACATCCACTGCCCTACCTTGTATCTCTTTTATTACCCCATCCATGTATAGATTGAACAGCCATGGAGACATGACATATCACTGTTTCAACCCAACCTTCAAAGAGAAAAATTCACTCAGTTTACCATCCACACGCACTGCAGCCGTAGCACCATCATATACACAAACAACTTTCCATCTACTCCGTATATTCTTAATACTTTCCACAATCCTTGTCTATCCACCCTGTCATATGCTTTCTCCAAATCCATGAAGGCCGCATACAATTTCTTTCCCTTCTCTAGAAACTTTTCCACTAAAGATCTAAGAATGAATATCTGATCTACACAACCTTTTCCCTTCCTAAAGCCTCCCTGTTCTTCTCCAACTAATTCCTCTTTTATTTCCCTAACTCAGTCAGTAAGTATCCTACCATACACTTTTCCTATTACACCAAGAAGACATGCCGCTATGATTACCACACACTTCTTTTTCCCCTTTTCCTTTGTACAAGGAAATAATTATACCTGACTTTCAATCCTCCTGGACTCTACCTTCCTCCCAGGCCAATCTGCACATCTCTCTCCCCCATGCTTCAGCATTTCACCACACACTCCATCAATTCCTGGGGCTTTCCCCAGTTTGACTTTCTTCATTGCTTCCACAACTTCTATCCTACTAATTTCTTCCTGTCTTCTCACCTCACTCCTTCTCCCAGCCATTCCCCAGCCACTTATACTCGCATTACTTTCATTCTCTATGTTCAACAATTCCTTAAAGTGTTCTCTCCATCTGCTCACCTTTTCTCCCTTCTCCACTAGTAATCTACCATTTTTATCTTTCACTCCCCTACTAACTTCACTGCCACCCTGTCTTACTCTCTTCACCTCTTTCCAGAACATTTTCTTACAGTCCCTCCACTTTACACTCAAATTCCTTCCAAATTCCTCACCCACTCTCTTCTTACTCTCTCTTACTAATCTTTTCACCTCTCTCTTCCTTTCTACATAAAACTCTCTCTTCCGCCTCTCAACTTCTTCCAAGTCCCTATTTCTCATCCAGTCATTGTATACTTTCTTCTTTTGTGCCACAGCCTGTCTCACCTCTTCATTCCACCATGCTGTTCCTTGCACCCCCTTCCGTCTTCTCTTCACCCCACACACCACCAGGGCCGGATTAACCATGAGGCACCTGAGGCACTGGCCTCAGGCCACCAGACTCTAAGGGGCCCCCAGATTCTAGGGATAAATATAGTTAACTATAAGTCATCAAATTTTGATATCATTAAAGAATTATCTAGAAAGAAAGCTTCAGAAGTGTTTAATTTACCAATAGTTGTGGACTTTGTTTTTTTAATTACCAACAGTAACAAACAATTTATTTATTTTTTGTTCTTGTTAGTTACATATACATTTAGGGTTGGTTGAATTTTGATATCATTGAAGAATATTCTAGAAAGAAAGAAAAGTGTTTAAGTTACCAAAAGTTGTGGACTTTGGTTTTTGAATAAACAATAGTAACAAGCAATTTATTTATTTTTTGTTCTTGTTACAGGATATATATATTTAAGGGTGGGGGCTCCCAAGCTGATCTGTGCCTCAGGCCCCTATTAAACTTAATCCTGCCCTGCACACCACATCACATACTGCACATATCTTGCACACACCTTCCACTTCCCTCATCTGCTCCAATTCATATTTACCCAATCGTTCCTCCACTTCTCTCATATTCTGCCTTTTTTTTCATCCTCTTGTAACCTTTCCACTCTCCTTGCAACTACTCCTTCCTCCCGTCCTTCCCTTCTTCTATTTCTCCATCGTACTTGGATCTTGATTCTGGACACCACCAAGTGGTGGTCAGAAAGTCCATTCCCCTAACCTCTATAAGCTCTTGCATCCATTACACATCTTCGCGTCCTTTCATCCACACACACATAATCAGTCATTGCCTTCCTTTCATTCAGTTCACCACCCACCTTTCTCATCACTCGCCATGTATACCTGTGGATCATTCTGTGCCTGAAGAGGGTACTGGCTATCACCAACCCCCTCCCGGCACAAATGTCCACTAACGCACTGCCATTCTCATATATCTCAGCAGGCACACCCCACTCACCAACTATTCCATCCACCTTCACATTCCCTACTTTACCAATCATATCACCTTCCTTCCGAACTTTTCCATGCACACTTCCACATTTGTCCACAACTCTTCTCTCACTCTGATCTCACAATCTTGCATTGGCGCATACACGCGCACAATGGCCCACATTTGTATTCCAACTTTCAGTCTTACCCACACAATCCTTTAGCCAACTGATCCATACTCTCTTACGTTCTTCTTCCATTTTTTACTCACAACAATACACACTCCTTATTATTTTACATATTCTCAAAAAAAAAAAAAAAAATCGAGGTTGCCAATACTAAGCAAAACCAACAAGAAAAAAAAACTAATGCAGCATTTTCCAGCACCTCCTAAAATTTATTTGAGCACCCTTGGGGGGTGCTAGCACCCCAGGTTAAGAAACACTGTCCTAGAGGCTGGTGCAGTTTCGCTTCAGGATAATGATCAAGGCTTTGAGATGCCTGTGTGCTATTTTAGCAGAAAGTTCATTACGGCCCAGAGGAATTATTCAACTATTGAGAAAGAATCCTTGCACTCATACTTGTCCATCAACACTTCTCTGTGTATCTTGGTCCAGGGTCAGGTGATGTTGTACTGTACACTGATCACCATCCTCTGAAATTTTTGTCCCGATTTAAAGACATAAATCTTAGATTGACCCACTGGGCCCTATTTCTGCAGGCATACTCCCTTGATGAGACATGTAAAAGGTGTTGGTAATGTTTTAGCAGATTGCCTGTCCAGAGCTTAATATTGTACAGTATCCAGAAATTTCCCCTTAGGAAATTTCTTCTCTCAGAAAGGGAGGTGTCACCGGCGTAGTTACCCCAGTAGCGAAGGGACGAAATAGAAGATAAGATGATAATGTAAGGAGAGAGAGGCAAGCCGTTAAGAACATTAAATCATTTTCTTATCAGTTTTGCTGGCTGTAAGGGTAATCCTAGACCTCAGCTGTGTTTACCTAGTGATCAACTTTACCTTCTGGGCAGACAACACACTGTCGTTTTTCCCATAAATTGGGGAGAAAATCCTTTTGTCCTTGACCATAGTGGGTGTGTCTTATAGTGTGGGAGGAGCAAAATGAGAGTATTTGCCATTCGAAGCCTAAGTGACGCTTTCTTGTCTTTCTTCACGGCTCGCTAATGGTTATGTGTGAGTTATGTAAGGCCCCCATTGGTAGCAGGTGCCTCTATTGTCTGTAAGTGGCTGCAGATTATTCTTAAGACAGCCTAGTGGTTAGTTAGCCGAGAGAGACGGAGTAAGTCTGTTTTATATGCTCGAGGACAATGTGAGAGAGACACATTTTTTCACATTTTCACACTTTGGTCACTTACTGTCACATTACACTTTAGTCACATTTTGTTGCACTTTTCCTCAAAATTTCACACATTACTAAATAAGTGACTTTGATTACAAAACACACTGTTTGTGCATCATTTCCCATTTTTGGTTCACTCCTCCATTTACAGTAGTGTGTGAATTATATCAGGATTATCAACATAAGCAGTAGCTCAGTCGGTAGAGAGATGGCTTGCAGTCCTACTGGACCCAGGTTCAAATCCCTGCTGAGGCATTGAATAGTTTAAGGATCTGAATTTAATAATTGCAGACTTTACTGATCTACCAGAAGACTCGCCGACATGTCGTAAAAATACCCCCACTAATACTAATACACCAGTCCTGTATGAGACAGCCCTAGCATATATTCAATATGGATGGTGGGTGGTAGCGCCAAAGTGGTGACATGTAGAGGTGTATAGTTTGTAGGAGGGCTACTGGGGCTTGGGAGCAGGCTGTGAAGCCTATGCCCAGAGTTGGACACATAAAAAAAAAAAAATTCTCCAAGTTCCTCGAGTTCTGTGAGTGCGTAGCGTCCACTGGGTGTAATCTGGTTAGGTAAGAAATAACTAGTTTTATATTTGTATTCTGAGGCCTATGTGAATTCCCCTTTGTAAAGCGAATCCTGGTTTCTTCTTTAATGTGTGTATGTTATAATCTACTGTAAAGTTAAGCTAGTTTTCTTGCGAGATTTACCTTATCCCTTTTAGTGATTAATTATGGGCTAAGCGTGCACCGTAACATATACCTCCATATCAGTATCAATATATATATATAGATAGATAGATAGATAGATAGATAGATAAATATATATAGATAGATAGATAGATAGATATATATATATATATATATATATAGATAGATAGATAGATAGATAGATAAATAGATAGATAGATAGATAGATAGATAGATAGATATACAGTATAGATAGATAGATAGATAGATAATAGGTGGCGTGGCCACAGGAGTAGTAGTCTTAAGGTACAATAGTGACTTTCGTGACTATACGCAAAGTGGAAATTATCAGTGCACTTGACTAAGATTTGTCTTTTGTATTTAATACCGTAACTATACATATGAACGAAATATAGCATTCGTAATGTATTCTCTGGATTTACCTGAAAGTTTGGTCACCCCTCAGGGTCGCATTCGCAGACAGACCAAACTCATGATCATTTCCGTGTCATAACTGTGATTTGTTTCCACTGAAAGAAGAAGGAGAATGTTGAAGTTTCCCATGTCTCTCGCTTTACTGTAAAGGCAAAACCCACTTCTTGAAGAAAGATTATCATAAGCAATTCTTTCTTTTTGTAGGAAGGGCAAGGAGAGTGCAGAACTTTGCATGTCTATCGTTCTTGTAACCCATATATTAATGACTAGAACAAAGCTATCGTGAGAAGCTTTGTTCTTCATGAAAAGAGAGAGAGAGAGAGAGAGAGAGAGAGAATACAGTATATCCCCTGTTGTTCTGCAGAAATACATTTGGCTTACAATAGAAGTATCATGAGTTTCTTTGCGTATTTCGGCCATGGATTTCTCTCGACCCACACCAAGGTTCTGCTCTGCTAGTATAGTACATCCTTCAGTCTGATGAAGTATACTTCCACGTAATTCTTGCTAATAAGCTAAGAACAGAGTACTCGTATTCGAACGGAGGTTAGATTCAGCTAAAGCAGACCCATTAACTACGGAAGGTCTCCCTCAAGTAGTAGTGGTAGTAGTAGTAGTAGCTGCAACCCCACTCTCATGTGATGTAAACCCAGTGGACTGCAGGCTGAAGATGTCCCTCTCTTTCGGGTCACCATCCTACTTCCGAGGGATAGGAAAGGGACGGAGAGCCGTTTGTATAACTGGTTATCTCCACCGCCCAGTTATATCGGTACTACCAAAAAAAGGCAATCGTCTCCTGCAAAACAGACTCACCTGGGTGTAACGTACAAACCAGTAGGTTGCATCGCTGATTCCAGATGGTTATAAATGCTTTCAAGTTTGTTTCTGATTTTTCTTGTCCACAAGATATTACCAGGGTGAGCAGTACCCAGCTCTGTCTTAATCTATTTTCCTCCAGAGTGTCTTATAAGGCTGCCAAATTCAGCTTCAGTTTTGCGTTGTGTGAATCATCCCTCTCTTGGTATGTACTGTAGACTTAGTACGTGGAATACTAAATCTCAAGAACGGCTGCATATTCAACATTCAAAGCACGCACGCACACATGCACGAGCACGCGAAAGAGCATACACACACACACACACACACACACACACACACACACACACACACACACACACACACACACACACACACACACACACACACACACACACACACACACACACACACACACACACACACACACATACATACATACACACACACACACACACACACACACACACACACACACACACACACGAGAGAGAGAGAGAGAGACAGAGAGACAGACAGAGAGACAGAGAGAGACAGAGACAGAAACAGAGACGACCAACCAATTTTACAAAAACAAACAGAATATTTCATCACCAAGTAAATTGCACGCCTCAGATCTGCACATATCAGACGTCAGATCAAATACAATAGACCTCAGGCAATAATTTTATGCCTCTTCACATCCTGGCTTTATAGTAATGGTCAAAGTTCAGAATGAAAAATTAACATTTTTTTGCAGTCCGTTCAGTAAGGGTGGAAAAAAGGTGGGCAAATGAATTTTTTCCTTTTTGAAAAACCATAAAAATGATGCAAAGAAATAATTGCTTCATAGTTACATGTTGGAATTTTTGTAGCAACATAATGCAACCCTTTTAACTTAAGTTAGGCTAGACTGCACGGTGAATCAGATGAGATGCTGGAAGCACTTGCATATCAAGTGGAAGAGTACTTGATTTCGTGGATGAACTTGTTTGTGTAAAAAAAAAAAAAAAAGGAAAAAGAAAAAAGAAAAAACTAGAGAAATGCAACCAGTTTTTTGCCTTCTTTTTCCTATTCAGCCTTATGGTGATTACCGTTCCTTTGCAAATGTGTTATTTTTAATAATTTTCGAGGACAAATTCGCAAACCTCAATATAAGAGCAGATAGAAATGTGAAATAAAATTTGACAGGGTGAAACTCACTAAAGCACAGAAAAGTGGTGCTTAGGGTACCATTAAATCCTGATGTTAACAACAATAACTGTGAAAGCCACATCTACCAACCAAACCTTACCATCCTTTCATTAAATTTGCACCCCAAAACAGTGATAATTAACAGATAAAAGGTGAGATTTAAAGATGTTGAAAACATCATTTCGTGATGATGAATCTTTCCTGCATTGGCCTCTCAATAGCTGAAAATGACTAAGGAGGGGCATTTGTCAAATTTATCTGGAATTTACCACCTCTTTTTCACTCCTGAAGACTTGCACGAAATAAATGTTATGCCTGAATTTCATCCATCCATCCATCATCCAATCCTACGTTGCCCCATGGGGAGCTTACGGGCTCGGGGCTAGGCAGTTGGTCCTGACAGTTAAGATGAGAGTGACCAGCCTCACTCATCCCTGAGTGGCATTACGTGAGCAATAAACCCCAACCATCCCTTGGATATAAACCTTCACAGGCTCAATCCGATTGGAGCACAATAATTACCCACTAAACCACCAGGCGCCGAAATTTGGTTATGTGGTTACCACCCAGCGTAGTAAATGGTTTCCTGGTGTACAGGAAACCATTTGGCTTTTCACTCAGTGTAGAGTCACCCATAGGCAGAAGGAAAAGGAAAGAATGAAGGGATGAAAGACAGAAGAGAGAGTGTAAAGTCACCCTTAGGCAGAAGGACGAGGAAAGAATGAAGGAAAGAAAGATAGAAGAAGATGGAAGGAAAGAAGGATGGAGGAGAGGACAGGGCAGACACACGAGAGCAGCACTACATTGAGTGAGTGGATGGTGAGCGCCCCCATCTACCACAATGCCTGAATTTCGTCTACTGAAAAACAAATTTTGATCACCTAATTACCGCAAATATCAGCTTGCCGTGCTTATGCCTTTAGGACAGGGGTACACAATGCTCTGCAACTTCTAGCTCAGGTTCACTAGATTTTCCAGCCATAATTTCGGGAGCGTTTTAGTCTTTATATATAATGATGCCTTTTTCAGTGTAATTCTTGCTAGTTTATTGGTATTCGTGCTATAATTATACAGACATCTTTGAATCGACATCTAGTAAAATCTCTAAAAACCGGGCTACAATAACTCTAAGGTCGCATACACACCAAATGCTGGATTGTGCTGTCGGGAGTTTTGCATCAGTGTAGCTATATAAATGGTCCCACCGGACTCGGGCGGGTGAGGGCGAGAATTTCTATATGTTACTGCGATTCAGAATTCCCGACCGCTCTAGCAAGCATTTGACCAAGGCCTTATTTTCAAAAACTTTATTCTTGCCACCACTCGAATGACTTCACACTTCTTAGGATGCAACTCTCGTAGTGAAGTGTCAACTAGCATTTCTTATTCCAGTAACACTTCATAGTTTAATAGCATTCCCAGTCAGTACTTGCAGCAATTTTAACTGGTCTCGTCAGTTATGGTTGCGCCGTCCACCCCACCCCCCCCACCATCCACCCCCCACCCCCACCCTTTTCCCCATCCACACACTCCTCCCATCCCCCCTTACACATTCCTCCTCCCACCCCTCACCCCCTCCCACACACACAGATGGATTAGGCACACCAACTAAAGGTCGTAATTATTTAAGTAACTGCGAAACTTTTGGAATTAATTAGTGTGTCATGTGGTATGATCCAATGTTGAACTAAGTTATCAATATTTTAAAGAACATTTCGACATGGAATGGCAGTCGAGTAGTACCGGAAATGGCAGACATATGGCCTGTACACACGGATGCCGAAATCAAACATAGGAACTTGTCGAAGTGGCACAGGAAGCTTTGCAGCATCTCTTCATTTGCTACTTTTGTTGTGCATTGCGCCTTAACAGTCTGTTGTATAGTCTTTGTTTTGCTTTATTATCAACAAAACACCCCCTTTCAAAGAGCCACGTTTTGGACAAGCCGTTTCTCACTGTCCACTATACTGTAGGCGGCAGTGAGGAAGCGACATATCTAGAATGTGAACTATTGTTACTGGGTGTTCTTTGCCCAATTTGAGCTCAAACCTACAAGACTAGACATTGTGTGTGAGAATATGAGCTGTACTCTAGGTAGCCTTAGAGACTTCGGAAAACCACTTCCACACGAATAATTCTGCATATTACACTTTTTTTTTTTTTTGTATGTTGTTGATGTAAAATACGTCTTTATGAAAACGATGTAAATAATAATTTTAAAAAATTGTTCATGTGTAATTAGCAAACAATTTTCAAAAAAGTCTTATATACCTCTTAAATCAGTCCTAAGTGTAAAAGCCCCCAAAGTGTTTATTGGTGGTAGAAGGGAGACCAGGTGTTCTGAACGTGTTGTCAGGGGTGCCCAGCATCTTACACTGGCTCCTACTAGTGAGGGGGAAGCATCGTGCATTAGCTTGATTCCTTATGGAACATGGACCACTCCTTCGCACATAAACACCTCCATGTGTCTCTAGTCAGCTCCATCGAGATTCATTTTGGCCACATTAAGTTCCATTGGGTCTATTCAGACCCATTAGGAACAAATCGGGTCCATTCGTGATCAGTGGCCTACATTCATGGCCGTCAAGCCTAACAAGATCAGTTCAAATTCACTGCGACTATTTCAGGTACCTTCACATCCATTTGGGACATTACATGTCAAACTATGCTCTTTCTTGTCCTCATATGTAAGTCCAGTCATGTTCAAATCCAATCTCCCGAAATTACTCCACTAAAAATACAGACTAGATACATAAAATCTACAATAGACAATTTACTAACCAACAAAGCTCAGCTTTAACATATAAGTCACTGATATATAATTTTTTAAATATTATATTAATAATTCTGTGGTAAGTGGGGGCACTCACCATCCACTCACTTGATGTAGTGCTGCTCTCAGGTGTCTGCCCTTTCCTCTCCTCTATCCTTCTTTCCTTTCATCCTCTCCTGTCTTTCTTTCCATCAGTCTTTCCTCGTCCTTCTGCCTACGGATGACTTTACACTCCCTCTTCTGTCTTTCGTTCCTTCATTCTTTCCTCTTCCTTCTGACTGTGGGTGACTATACTCTGAGTGACAAGCCACCAGGAACCATTTGCTATGCTGGGTGGTAACCATATAACCAACTTTTGGCGCCCGATGATTTAGTGGGTAATTATTGTGCTCCAATCGGATTGAGTCGGTGAAGGTTTATATACAAAGGGTGGTTGGGGTTTATTGCTCACATAATGCCACTCAGGGATGAGTGAGGCTGGTCACTCTCATCTTAAATGTTAGGACCAACTGCCTAGCCTCGGGCTCTTACTCTCCTCATGGGGCAACGTAGGATTGGGTGATGGATGGATGGATATTAGTTTTTTAATTTATTGATTGATTTAATGATTTATTTGTCATTCTCTTCACTGGGGAGAGGAACTGGGGCTAGCGGGCGAGGGTATGAGGACAGTATAACATCAAGATTATTTCTCAAGAACGAGAAGAAACACTAACTAAAGATGAACAAAAGAATGACTAGTAAGCACTCTATACGTTGCTATTCAGAAAAAAAAAAAATACTTTTCCTCTTCCTTTCTTCCCAAGAAAAGTTATTCCTAGCTTCTCATCACGTGTGTGGGTCCCTCACTAATAAATTGAAAGAAGGTAGTCTCGCGAGGGCTGTATGTATTACTACTAAAATTAAGTATTGCGCTTGTGGAACATATATTTCCCACGATGTGAAAGCCGCTACACATTTTGTCTTTTAATTTTGTTTTGATGTTTTAAGCTTTGGGATGATTCAAGTAGAGCTCTAAGACACATTTTTAAATACATACACATTTTCCTGGTTCCACTGATTAGATCTCCACACCATCATGTGAATGTCTGCTACCGTTTATTTGCTCAGTTTCTTTTTTTCTTTTTTTTTTCTCTTTCATCCAGTTTTCAATTCCGCGTCATTTTCTTTTCCGTCTTCACGAATTTGTTGTAAGCTTGACACAATTATTCGTAGGACAATTACCCCCAAATACTTTGTTCAGTTTCTTTACTTAGGTTTTTTAAGGATATTTATTGGGGCAAACGATTAACAACAACAAACAGTTTTTAGAATCTAATGTTATTGCATGTTCATTAACCATCATGGCAATTTTATACAGAACGATACCAGTGTACTGTGCCTGTGTGGAGACCATTCTGCATTAACTTGAGCATGTTGACCCAAGACATGTTTAATTTCATCAGTTTTTACACACACACACACACACACACACACACACACACACACACACACACACACACACACACACACACACACACACACACACACTGTGTGTGTGTGTGTGTGTGTGTGTGTGTGTGTGTGTGTGTGTGTGTGTGTGTGTGTGTGTGTGTGTGTGTGCACCCATAATGTCCAAGGCCTCATCACTGTAACCATATTAACCCTCTCATGATCTTACCTATCTGGCCTCTCAGTAATGGGCATAACAATTTTCCTCCTCTTCACTCCCGCCATTACTGTCATCTTCATTATCTCCGCTATCACCTCCACTCCAACCCACTAGCCTCCTTATCTCCCGCAGCCGCGTGATAATGATGATAACTGTGACGATGCCTGGGGGTTATATGCTCTACCTTCCCTTCTCTTGTCTCCCATTCTGTTTTCATCAGTTCTTCCTTCTTCCTCGCCACTCCTCTCTACTCCTATTGAATAATGAGCTGTTTTACGTGGATACAAGATATATGTGTTCCGCTTCAGTTCCTATTATCCTTCATTCTGTTTTTCTTCACCACTTCCCACTTCCTCGTCGCTACTAATTACTCCTGGTGAGTCTTTCCACCCTTTTACTCAATTTCCTCATTAATGATACCAGTGGTGTTTGCATGGCTACGAAGTACATTTTCTATCCGTTATTCTATTATCCTCACTACTTCCCAGTTTTCGCCATTGGTCGTTGTTCCTAATCTCTCTCTCTCTCTCTCTCTCTCTCTCTCTCTCTCTCTCTCTCTCACTCACTCTCTCTCTCTCTCTCTCTCTCTCTCTCTCTCTCTCTCTCTCTCTCTCTATATATATATATATATATATATATATATATATATATATATATATATATATATATATCCTTTACCTCATCAACTCACTAATAATAATAATGGTATATAAGCCCAGATACAAAGTTCGCCTAATATCCGAATATTCAGACACAAAATTCTCCTACTACTCCACACATAAGACATACTTGTCACTTTCCTTCCTGACACATTATATAGCTTAGGAAAATTGGTGAAATGAGATGTAGGAGAGGTAAAATACTGTATTAGGCGAACTTTTAGACAGGCCGCACATGACCACGGGTCTTATGTTTTGCGTTTCTTTTTGTTTACTCTTTTCCCGTAATTCTTTTTTTCCTCATTACTACTTTCTTCGCCCTATTAATTCTCACGACACTTTCCCCTGCTACCTCTGGGTGTTACCCGCCCACTCTCCAACCAATTTTCCTGTTGATTCCGCCACACCGCTACCGACCCCTTTTCTTTTATTTCCCCTTCTTCATCGTTCCCTCGCCGTCCTCACCACGAAGTCTCTGCCTTCTCTGTTTCTCTACTATCGATCCTTCCCTGTCTCTTCTTATCTCCGATGCAACACACCTTTTTATTTCTTCCCATTTTAACCCACAGCCTTACTAATCATGCCATAATATTCTCAACTCTCCAATCTACTGTATTTATCTATCTCATTCTACCATTGCATATACACAGCACGGACACACATCTACTCTTTTTTTTTCTTCCCATTTTCACCTACAGCCTTACTAATCATGCCCTAATATTCTCAGCTTTCCCTTCTACTTTTCTCTCTCATTCTGCCATTGCATGTACAGAATAAGGAACTGGGAAGTGAGTTGAGGTAAGGTCACCAAGGAGTGTTTCATCTTCACATTTGTTGCTACAGTTTGGAGAGTTTGGCCGCACCTTCTATCGGCGTGAAAGAGTAATTCTCCGTGCCTGGTTTACAAATTGCATCCCAGTTACATGACTGTTTTATGCTATTTTAGTATTATTTCTTCATATTAACTGCGAAATCTTAATGTATGATAGCAACTGTTATCGCATCACTGCTCAGGATATAATCAATGGACTTTGCATCACAGAGAAGATAAATGAGACACATAACCGAGTTTTACGATGGAGGTGGTAATTATTATGATGCTGAGTGTTCGAATCCCATTATGTCAAAAGGAGAAAGTATAATTCTGTGCACAGAGAACAGGCTGTGGAATGGGAGGCGGAGCCTTCAGTGGAACTACAGCCCCTTGCATTTTAAGAGAACTGGAAGTGCTGTCTCATTTCATATCCAGTTTCTCTCTCTCTCTCTCTCTGTCTCTCTCTTTATATATATATATATGGAGCCTTTGTGGTACAGTGGTAAAGTGTGTGTTTCGTATACGGGTGAGCCAGGGTTCGCGCCCCGCCAGGTAATAAACTTTGGGAGTGTTCACCCGGCCACGTACTTCATTGACGGACACAAGGGGTGCTGTGGTTGAACCAGTGTCGCTTACTATAAAGTATGCCTGCATCCAGTCGGCTTGCGCTGGCCGATTACACTTGGTTCACAGACTACACACACATCCAAGGCCACTCCATCACTACAATTACACTTACAAGCACTTCTCACCCTACATACAATCTCTACCAGACAGCCTAAGCCACTTGGTAGAGATACATTGGCTGTATCGTCCCGACTTCGGTCGGGATAAGCCGGTCCTGCAGTGGATGCTCAAACGGCTGATGATGATGATGCAGTATATATATATATATATATATATATATATATATATATATATATATATATATATATATATATATATATATATATATATATATATATATATATATATATATACTGTGTGTCAGTGAAAACTCACTAGTAGGTTATGTACGGTTTATTGTACTGTATGCAAAGTTCGACATATTTAAATGTACTTCATGTAGTTCACACAGTGAGACCATCAATATCTCCTATAACTTAAAAACAGAATATAAGGGCAAGAAATTCATTACATAAACACTCATCATTGCATTGGTGCCTTGATCCTAAGACAGGCAATTCCACACTACGTGTGTCAGTCAGTACAGGGTGTGGCCAGCATTTGCGCTCATGCAAAATGTAATCCTTCGCCTCGTGCGGGACACCAGTTCACGTAGTGTGTACTGTGGAAGCCTCTCCCCCTCTTCTTTCACTGCCTGGATCAGATGTCGTCTGTATTTTAGTTTGGGGTCACGCAACGAAAGTCGCCTCTTCAGATAATCCCACACATGTTTTTATGGGTTTATATCAGGTGAGAAGGTAAGCTATAACAATGTGTTGGCATTCTTAGCCAGCAGAAACACAGTTGTGACACGAGCAGCATGTGAACGAGCGTTAACATGTTGCGACGTTTTTGCACCTGGATGGTCGCCAAGAAACGGGATCACATGGACCTGAGAACATTGTAGACGTATCCTCGAGCCCTCAGGCTGCTTTAATGACCATTAGAGGTGTTTTGTAGTCGGCTGAAACTGCATAACGTTCATTACGTCGCCTCCAAACACGCAGACGTCCGTGCTGTTTGTCCTGCCGACCGGAATCTGTCCCGGAGATGCAGCACCCGGATGTGGCGACCTTGACTTTCTGTTGTGACTTGTTCTCTTCAAGGACGCTGTCGGTGGTCAACTGAGCCTCTTTCATGCCTCTGGATGAGCCTGTCAGTCAATGAATGAGGACATCCCATTCTACGGGCTACCTCACTTTGCGCCATACTACCCTCCGGCATCCCTGAGGCACGATGACGTTCAAGGCATGACAAAAGTGGCATGGTGACACTTTCAAAAACTAACGAACCGTATTCCACTTACACTCGACCTAGCCTTGGTCCTAGACGTAAAACAGCCACGTGTTCCATTTCCTTTAAGAGACAGCAGGTGGAATGTGTTAAATTGATTAATCTTAACTCTGAGACACGGCAAAGGAATCTTTTTGTTCAGATGGGTATTGTATGAGTACATGATCATACCAAATCTGATCAATGTTGGAAACAAGCAACAGTACACAAATTATTGCAACTGTATTAGGTGGTGCATTTTCATTGACTCAGTATATATATATATATATATAAATATATATATATATATATATATATATATATATATATATATATATATATATATATATATATATATATAAATATTTTTCTGTTACCCGTTTAATGTCCTTTTTAACTCATTTAGGGATTTTGTATATTTAATTTTATCTTCCGTTTTTCCTTTATTTTCATCCTTACCATATTTTCACTCTATGATGCGACTTAGTGCCTGTGGTCTTTGTTACCTGGTGCTACATTTTCATTTCATTTCATTTCATTGTCTTAAATCAACAGTGCAGACGGAGATGGCAATATTAGGCCAAGTTAGAGTCAAAAGAGTATAGTAAATATGATAACATATTCTCACCAAAGACACTGTGAATTAAAAATTGGTGGTTTTAGTAAGCGCTTCACTTAAGTCAAGTGTCGTATTTTCCTGTATTTAAAATTTTGCTTTTAATTTAATCTTTATTCTTGTATACTCCAGGGGATTTTAGTCGGTATGGTAGAGGCGTTTTGAATTGAACATACTAAATACTTCATTAACCCATCCTCTACGAGAGATTATTCCTAACTCGAATATAACTGCCTGGCTTTAGCAATTTTCGTATTAGGAACTACATCAACGAAATGAAGATTGAAAAAGTATGAAAATTATGGTGCAAGATCTATAAATAGACAGTAATTTGTGGTTCGTCGTCCATCACTTACAGATTTTTGAACAATAAAATCTGCAACGATATTTTCTGGTGGAAAGTACATTCATCTTATAATTACCTTCCTATCTCCTATGACGTCTTTTTTGTTTCTAGATTTTATTTTTCATGAGATAGTTTTCATCTTACTATTATTTTTTTAAACGAAGAATTTTTTCCTTGATTTTTCGAAACTGGAGGGGTTACATATAGCCTTCATCAACCCTTCCAGTACAAGGGGGGTTGTCCTAAGCTGAACGGAATCGTCTGGAAGCAGCAAGAATTACGGAAGTATGACATTGGAGTAAAGGAGTTGAAATTTAGTGAAGATGAGATATGAGTAACTGGAAGAAATCTAGCCAAAGCTGAAAATTAATTATCCAGGAGGAAGAGCATAGTGAAAATAAGGTTAGCATAATTCTACTCTTTTCGCCTACGTTTAGTCCAGAATTCCGTCTTTTTGTAACCTAATTCACTTAGCTCAATGGCAAACACATAACTGGACAAAAGAAAAATGGCTCTGTATCGGTTCAATAGCATTTCTTCATGACTAGCATGACTTTGTTGTTACAGCTCTGCATTCAGGAGGGAGGGAAGCCAATTCTTGGCCAGTATAAGGTGAAAAAAGTAGCGTTGGAATGATACTACTCAGCATGATGAAAACGAATCTTTGGTCTCGAACTGGAGTTTGGTGAACCATAGAAGCTTCGAATCCCTTCACTCACCCTCTAACCGCGAGAGAAGGAGGACGCTGGAGGTGTATGTATAGTCTGTCAGTGTTAACAGTGCTCAAACAGCTTCCCTATCTTATGAAGATAAAGGTAAGCGAGTGTAATGTTCATCACTTCCTTGATAATTACCAGTTCTTTCAGCTGAACCAAATCGTCTTTATTAGTGTGAAAAGTGGTGTGGAAATAAGTTATCTGAGAAGAGTGTTGAGCTAAGTGGAGAGACAAAAAAATGAAGAACTGGAGGAGCGTTGTGATGTTTGTGGATTTAGAATTAGGTGGAGAGAGGCAGACAGACAAACGGGAAGTAAAGATGGGTTGTGGTATATATATCGGTGTGGAGTTAGGTGGAGAGAAAGAGAGAGAGAAATGAGGTGGTGAAGGGGCATTGTGGTTTTCTTATGGATATGGACTTACGGGGAGAAACAGACTGGCAAATGAAGTAAGGGAGCGTTCAAGTGTTCACGAGGATGTGCAGTTACGTGGAGGGATATACATGAGGAAGTAAAGAAGCGTTGTGGTGTCGATGTGGATGTGGAGAGGCAGACAGATAAGTGAGGATGTGAAAGCGTTGTGGTGCTGATGTGGATGTACAGCATGTAGAGTTACGTAGAGAAACAGACAAATGAGAAAGTGAAGAAGCATTGTAGTGTTGATATGTAGAGTTACGTGGAGAGACAAACAGATAAATGAAGAAGTAAAGGAGCGTTGTGATGGTGATGTGAATGTGGAGTTTCATGAAAAGTAGTCAGAAAAATGAGGAAGTGGAGGAATGTTGTGGTATTGATGTGGATTTGGTGTTAGGGGGAGATACAGACTGGCAATTGAGGAAGTAAAAGAGCATTGTGAAGATGATGTGGATGTGGAGTTACGTAGAGGAAGTAAAAGTGGGTTGTGGCGTTGATGTGGATGTGGAGAGGCAGACAGACAAATAAGGAAATGAAAGATTGTTGTAGCGCTGATGTGGATGTCGAGCATGCGGAGTTACATAGACAGACAAACGAGAAAGTGAGGAAGAGCTGTGTTGTTGATTTGGATGTAGGTTTACGTGAAGAGACAGACATATATGAAGAAGTAAAGGAGGGTTGTGGTGCAGATGTGGATGTGGAAGTACGTGGAGAAACAGAGGCAAACAAGGAAGCTGTGGTGTTGATGTGGATGTGAAGTTGCGTGGAGAGATACACAGACAAGTGAGGACGTGAAGGAGCGTTTTGGTATTGATGTGGATGTAGGATTAAATGGAAAGATAGACAAATGATTAAGTGAATGAGGCTGTAGTGTTGATGCTGATGTGGAGTTACGTGGAGAGAGAGACAGACAATTGAGGAAATGAAGAAGCGTTGTGGTGCTGATGTGGATGTGCTGGTAAGTAGTTGAGAAAGGTACCTAGAGATGATCTGGCCATGTTAATAATGGAAATAAGAGACTGCATAGGAGAGTGTTGGTTAGTGAGGTAGAGGGTGAGAGGGGGAGAGGGAGACCGAGGAAAAGGTGGAGGGATACGGTGGAGAGGTATATGAATGAGGATAGTGTGGGATGGAGGGAGGACAGACTGATGCTAGAGGACAAAGTGACATGGAAGCAGTTTGTTTGGGGTTACCCCTTCCGAAATTAAGGCGTAGATTTATACGTATATATATATATATATATATATATATATATATATATATATATATATATATATATAATTTCGTTCAGGGAAGACTGAACCAAAGGCCATTTTACTGGATACTCCGATGTTAGGTCTCTCATGTATTTACTCTTTATTTCTTAATCTTCATATTCATTTGATTCTCCTTTTTCTGCTACATTCTGTACGCCTCACTGAAAACAGTAAGCACTAATAATACAATATACGAACTCTACTTTTTTTTTTCAGAGAGAAAAAAACAGAGGCTGACCACCTACGAAAGTTTGTACTAGAGGTAGTCAAACAGACCATACATGGATACACTGTGTTAGAAGCATGGAGGTGGAAGGCAGGAAGAGTGGCAGACTGAGGAAGAGTGTCCAAGAGGAAATTTTTTGGTATTGCAAGTAAGTCACTAAAAGACACATAGCGCTTTAACATTTCATCATCCCCTTCATTCTGATGACGTCTTAGTTCTCTCTCTCTCTCGCTCTCTCTCTCTCTCTCTCTCTCTCTCTCTCTCTCTCTCTCTCTCACACACACACACACACACACACACACACACACACACACACACACACACACACACACACACACTCTCTCTCTCTCTCTCTCTCTCTCTCTCTTACACACACACACACACACACACACACACACACACACACACACACACACACACTCTCTCTCTCTCTCTCTCTCTCTCTCTCTCTCTCTCTCATACACACACACACACACACACTCTCTCTCTCTCTCTCTCTCTCTCTCTCTTACACACACACACACACACACACACACACACACACACACACACACACACACACACACACACACACACACACACACACACACACACACACACACACACAAACACATACACACACACACATCATTTATTTATTCACAATTTCTCTCCATTTATTTCTGTCACACACAGCCACTCTTCCTTGCTCAACAGACATCCCTCTCGCACCGAGTGCTCTCTTCACACAGTCCATCCATCCTATTCGTGGTCTCCCTCTCAGCCTTACACCTCTCACATCAGATCTAGTTATCTTTTCCACCAATCGCTCATTATCCATTCTCTCCATATGCCCATACCATCACAACACCCTCTGCTCAACTCTAACAGCCATCTCTCGAACAACTCCAGTTCTCCTTCGCACTTCATAATCTTGCACTCGATCCATACGCGTCACTCCACACATACTCCTAAGACACCTCATCTCCATTACATTCAAACTTTTCCTCTCTGCTACACCCATATTTCATGTTTCAGCCCCATATAATGCAGTCTGTACCACAACACCCTCATACAGCCTTCTCTTTACATCCAATTAAAGCGAACGACATCTAAACATTTTTTTCATTCCTCCCAGCACCTTACCTACTTCATTCATTCTAAACTTCACCTCTTCATCTATTCTTCCATCCACAGAAACATGTGACCCTAAATATTTAAAACACTCTACCTCCTCAAGCAACTCACCATTCAAAACTATATTCATCCCACTACCATCTACCAACCTCATACACTTCATCACTTTACTCTTATTCTCATTTACATTCAATTTCCACCTTTCACACACCCTTCCAAACTCCTCTACCAACTGTCTCAATCTCTTCTCTGAATCAGCCACCAGTGCAGTATCATCTGCATACAGCATCTGCTTCAGATTCCACTCTCCACCATCAACATTCACCAGACTCAGACCTCCACTTAAAACTCTTGCATTCACCTCTCTTACAACACCAACCATATAAATATTAAACAACCAAGGCAACATCACACATCCCTGTCGCAGCCCCACTCTCACAGGAAACCAATCACTCACAGCATTTCCCACTCTTACACAAGCTCTACTACTTACATAAAAACTTTTCACCCCTTTTAGTAACCTACCATCAAGTCCATACAATCTTAAAACAGTTCACAAAGCCTCCTAATCAGTTTTATCATAGACTTTCTCTAAATCCATGAATGCCCAAAATACATCCTTGCCTTTCACTAAATACTTTTCACACACTTGTCTCACAGCGAACACCTGATCCATGCATCCCCTCCCTTTCCTAAAGCCACACTGCTCATCACCAATCACTCTGTACCCACTCTAACTCTCACAATTAACACTCTACCATACACCTTACCGACAACACTCAAGAGACTTATACCCCTAAAGCTAGTACATTCATACTTATCACCCTTTCCTTTATACAAGGGGATCACACAAGCACTTGCCCAGTCAATTGGCACCATACCTTTCACAAAGCACAAATTCAACAATCTTACTAACCAGTCAACACTAGTCACTCCACCACCCTTCAGGCATTCCACAGCACACCCATCCATACTTGCAGTTTTCCATGTTTTCATCTCCTTTACTGCCTTCTACTTCCTCCTTCGTGATCAAAGAAACATTCAGCTCTCCCAACACATTTATTCCTTGCACCCTTCCATCCGCCACAATCTCAGCCACCCTTTCCTCCTCTACATTTAACAATCTTTCAAAATACTCTGCCCATCTCTTCCTTACTGCATCCATCTCAGTTAACATCCTTCCATCCTCTGCTTTTACTCACTCTTCCTTCCCAGACTCTCCCTTTCGCACCCTTTTCACCTCCTTCCAGAACATTTTCTTATTCTGTTGAAAATTCTCAGTCAGTCACCTACCCCACCTTTCATCTGCTGCCAGCAAAGAATAAGGGTACAAAATGCTGTAAACAGATTCAGAGCGCTGTGTCCTACTTGCCAGGTTCGTGTTCAGGAGGTGGCCAGATTTTTTTATATCATGTATAAGTTTTTATATTTCATTATTGCTACCTTCAGACGATTTTATTCAGCTTTGCTGACTCTCCGACCCTACCATACCTAACGTACCTTTTCTGACTATACCCTGCCCTAATCTACCCTACACTGCCATAACAATCGTAGCCTACCTTGTCTAAATACCCTTCCATACTTTAAATAGATTGCATTATCTGACTCTACCCTACCAACCTTACCTACCTTGCCTGACTACTCTACCCTACCCAACTGTACCGTACCGTACCCTACCCTACACTACTGTCTTCTACCCCAGCCTACCCTACCTTACACTACTGTCCTCTGCCGTAGCCTACCATACCGAATCTACCCACCTACCTCACTACCTACCCAATCCTACCTCATATGTGAGATGTACCCAGCTTTGCACCCCCAAGCACTCCATGATCCATGCAGGGGATAACATTGTTGAATAATCCTGTTTTAAGACTTTTTAAGAGATATGGTGAAGTAGGGAAGGATCTGGGTTGGGTAGGGTGCAGTGGGGTATGATCTGGATTGGGTGGGGTGTAGTGGAGTAGGATCGGGGTTGGGTGGGGTGTAGTGCGGTAGGATCGGGGTGGGGTGGGGTGGGGTGGGGTGCAGTGGGGTAGGATCGGGGTTGGGTGGGGTTTAGTGCGGTAGGATCGGGCTGGGGTGGGGTGCAATGGGGTAGGATCGAGGTTGGGTGGGTTGCATTGAGGTAGGAGTGAGATTGGGTGGGGTTCCGTGGGGTTGGAGCGGGTTTGAATGGGGTGCAGTTGGATAGGAGTAGGGTTGCATGGGGTGCATTGGGGTAGGATCTGGGATGGGTGGGAGACAATGGGGTAGGATCGGGTTTGGGAGAGATGTAGATTGGTCCGAACAGGGTTGGGTGTGGTGTAGTGGGTTGGATCAGGGTTAGGTGTGGTGCAGTGGGGTAGGATCGGGGTTGGGTGGGGCGTAGTGGGGTAGGATCGGGGTTGGGTGGGGTGCAGTGGGGTAGGATCGGGGCTGGGTGGGGTGCAATGGGGTAGGATCGGGGTTGGGTGGGGTGCAGTGGGGTAGGATCGGGGTTGGGTGAGGTGCAGTGGGGTAGGATCGGGGTTGGGTGGGGCGCAGTGGGGTAGGATCGAGGTTGGGTGGGGTGCAGTGGGGTAGGATCGGGGTTGGGAAGGGTGAAGTGTACTAGAGTCTGGGTTGGGTGGGGTGCAGTGGAGTAGGATTGGAGTTGGGTGGCGTGCAGTGGACTAGGATCTGGGATGGGAGGGGTGTAGTGCGGTAGGGTCGGGGTTGGGTGACGTATAGTGCGGTACAATCGGGGTGGGGCAGAGTGCAGTGGGGTAGGATCGGCGTGGGGTGGGTTGCATTGAGGTGTGAGTGGGAAAGGGTGGGGTTCCGTGGGGTTGGAGCGGGTTTGAATGGGGTGCAGTTGGTTAGGAGTAGGGTTGGGTGGGGTGCAGTGGGGTAGGATTGAGGTTGGGTGGGATGCAATGGGTTAGGAACGGGGATGGGTGGGATACATTGGGGTAGGATTGGGTTTGGGAGAGATGTAGATTGGTCCGAGCAGGGTTGGGTGGGGTGCAGTGGGGTTGGATCGGGGTTGGGTGTGGTGCAGTGGGGAAAGATCGAGGTTGGGTGGGGTGCAATGGAGTAGGATCTGGGTTGGGTGCCGTGCAGTGGTGTAGGAACGGGCTGGGGTGGGGTGCAGTGGGGTAGGATCTGGGCTGGGTGGGGTGCAGTGTGGTAGAAACGGGGTTGGGTGGGGTAAAGTAGGGTAGGTTCTAGGTTGTGTGGGGTGCAGTCGGGTAGGATCGGGTTTGATTGAGGTGTAGTGTGGTCTGAGCAGCGTTGCGTGGGATGCGATGAGGTTGAATTGGGGCTGGGTGTGGTGAAATGGGGTAGGATCGGGGTTGGGTGGGGTGCAATGAGATAGGAGCGGGGTTGAGGTGGGGTGCAGGAGGTTGGAGTGGGGCTGAGTGAGGTGTGATATTAGCTTGAACAAAACAAATAAGCCGTTCTCATTCTGAAGGTTAATGAAGACTGTTTCTTTCCCATCATCAGAGAGGGTTTTCTTAAGTTGCTGGAAATCGTCTGAAGCCAAGCAAAGAGTGGGAGTAAAAACTGACGTCAGCAGATTGAGCGTGGTGTGTTCTAGGTGCGACGGATCGAGTCTCTGAGGTTACAAGATGTTTTTATGCCCTGTAGACGTTTTATATATCACTTTTGATGTATTCAGACGATTTTAATTAGCTTTGGATAGCCTTGTCTTATGGAAGGGTTCAGTGAAATTTATATCTAACCCTTCCAGTTAGAAAAATGGATATGCGTCGTCGTGCTGAATGGACCTGGAATTGTCGCATTCCACACACACGATGGCGCCACCTCTGCATTGCTGAGAAGGGAAGAGTCAAGCGGACGACACTGCTCTTTTATCACCAACTTGGCCTAAAACTGCCATTTCTCCATCTCGAATGCTAAGTCGTAACTAAAGATTAACTGGGCGGAATTTTTCGTCCTTTTGAAGGTTATTCCCCATAGCTCAATGGCAGAGTGAGACAATACTACTGCCCTGCATACTTTTCATTGCATTTCTTCGGTGACTAGCATCTTATTCTAGTGTAATTGTTTTGCTGAAGGTTATAAATCAAGATGGAGAGAGGACAAAAGTTATTTTTCACCAAGATTATGTGAATAAAGGATCGTATTATTTCTTTCAAGCTCCTATGAATCATTCTCAGCCAAATAACATAGTCCCCCGGCAACTGGAACTTGAGTAGTCTCTAGCATTAGAGGGTTAACTTAGGCATTTATTAACCCCCTGATGCTCGTGGTAATTCTAGTGTCATTCCAGTTGAGCTAGACGATTTTATTCAGCTGAGAGTGTGAGTCTCAGGAGCCTGAGAAAGTTAGTACAATGTCAGCATTAACCCCTGCATGACCAGCATAACTTTACCATATTCTACAGCTGATTCCAGGCGATTTGGTCCAGCTGAATGGGTTGTAGGAGCTTAAGAGATGCGGTAAATAAAAATAACGCATGAAAATAGAGAACATATTATAAACTGTTGAAAATTAAAATGGAAAAATAGTCCGTCTGAATTTTTATTTACTTCCTATATAGTAGTCGATGCACATCATCTTGACTAACAGTCAATTACAGTCTTATATATTCCAAGTGGTTTTGGATCGTAACAACTCTTCCTCAGTAACTTATTCTGCACATTACAGTTTAGTATCCCGTTGCTTATTACTGACACAAAATAACTAAAATACAGTACAAGTTTTAGGCGCAATATGAGTAGGGCCTTGATGGCGGAGTGTGGAGAGTGTTGGCTTGCCAACCAAGAGGACCCGGGTTCGACTCCCGTGCAAATGGAGGAAGTCTTAAAAAAAAAAAAAACTGGTAGTGCCTGTAGTGGCCTGTCAGTGCACAGTGGAACCGGGTTTGACTCCCGGTTACAGTAGAAGTAAATTTGCAGTGTGACAGTCACGTAGTGGTCTGTCAGTAAGGGGGTGTGGGGTGGGCAGTCACGTAGTGTCCTGCCTGGAGGGGGGGGGGGAGATGTAAAAATACACATAGACACACTCACTTGCACAAGACACTCACACAAAACAGTTACACATACACACGAAGACAGACTCACACAGCACATATGCGAAACAGTAGCGGATGGAATAAAGGGGGGTTTTATTATGAAGGCCAAAAAAGCCATACCGGTTTTTGGGGCTTTTAAATAAAACCCCCTTACCTTTCACTCCTTACCCTTTTGCATATGTTCTTTGTGTGTGTGCCTCTGTGTGTGTGAGTGTATGTCTAACATGTGTGAGTATGTATGTCTGTTTTGTGTTAGTGTCTATCTTGTGCACGTGTGTGTGTGAATGTCTGTCTGTCTTGTGTGAGTGTGTTTGTCTACTTTTACATTCCCCCCTCCCTTACGAGCTGGCCACTACGTGACTGCCCACCCACCATACCACACCCCCTGGCAGACCACTAAGTGACTGCCAAAGTTCCTCAAATTCACCTCTGTATCAACCAGGAGTCGAACCCGGGTCCACTGACAGGCCATTACAGACACTGCCATGTGTTTTAAATATTCCCTCTATCCTCCCAGGAATCGAACCCGGGTTCTCTGGGTTGGCAAGCCAACACTCTCCTCGCTCTGCCATCACTGCCCCACTCATATTGAGTCTGGAACTCGTACAGTATTTTAGTTGTTTGGTATCGGTCATAAACAAGGGGAAACTGAAGTTTGTTGTGCATGTTAAGTGGCTAGAATGGTTATGATGATAGTTTAAAAGGAATCGGTATTTGGATCTCCTTTGAAATACTAACATACATAAAAGGAATAACCATTAACTGCACTGAAAATGGCTTGGAAAAAACCAGTAGCTTTGGTAGCTCAGGCAGGCGCCTCTTCTGAAAACTTGACAGAAAACAAAACCAAACTGGGGGGAAACTGGCAAATTTGTTCCACAGTTAGCAATGGAGCTTTTAATAGCATTTTCGCTCCACTATGGCCTTGAGTTTTGAGAACTTTCTGTATATACTGTTACATAAAACTTGCTAAGCTGGGCCAAGCTGGCAAATCTGTTTCATACGTAGCAATGAAGCTTTTAATGGTGTTTTCACTCCACTATAGACCGTTATGAGGCCATTCTGTATACACTAGTAACTGAGCAGCTTTTGAGTAAAATCTTGGATAAAAACGTATGAACCTGATAGAGGACTGATAACTAGGCTATTGGTATAAAACACAGTATAATAAGTGCTGGAATGAAGTAGTACTGGTATTGCGTAAAATATAGTAATTACAGATAAACGATGACCTGCAGGATTAGTATACAAGAGCATCACTAGGTATCTCCCCTAAGCTGTATGAAATAGTCTGGTAATAGCAAGAAAATGCAGGTACTACGAGAAACTAACATTGTGGAGGATTATAAAATCCAGGCAAGATGAGGCTATTAGGGCCAGTCACTTAACATGGCAGTAAATAAAATCTGAGATTCTAGCTGTCATAAATTTACAAATTACTACTGTCAACTATTATGTAGATTACCGTAGATATTCACTAATAAAACATAAGTGATGTAAGCCCTAGCTTTGTTTTCCATATACATAGATCCCAAACATTCTCACTTGAAATGAGGGTTTTGGATCTGCATAATTCGTATTATACTCCTCTGTATCTCAAAAAATTCCTGTGGTGTTTATATCCGTCGACTATTTACCCAGTTCCATATATTATGATCTAAAAAATAAGTTGAATTGTTGGTTTTAGATCACAAGATTTTATGCCATATTCCAAATTCTCTATAATCATAAGTTGAACTGAGTTTGTGTGTTGTTAGAGTTCTTATGGAGTGGTAGCATTATTTTTTTTTTAATTTCATCTAAGTATTGTGTATTCTCTAGTAACTGACTTTTTTGTAACCATACCATAAAAGGCCAAATAAAATTGGTATACAAATTGTTATTTTTATTATCTTAAATTTTCAAATAAGTGTTCACATTTGCAATGCATATTTACAAAGTACATAAGTAGTTGTGACGGCAGCATGTTACGTTACTCTGGCAGGAGGTAGAATTATTATCTAAAACTATATTAAAAGTACATTGCAAAAACGTTTTAAGTATGTGACAAAATCTATCTCTCTATCTATTATCCAATCTTACATTGCCCCATGAGGAGCGTAGGAGCCCAAGGCTATGTAGTTGGTCCTGACATTTAAGATGAGAGTGACCAGCCTCACTCATCACTGAGTGGCATTACACTAGCAATTAACCCCAACCATCCCTTGGATATAAACCTTCACCTGCTCAATCCTATTGGAGAGCAATAATTACCCATTAAACCACCAGGCGCCAAAATCTGGTTATATGGTTACCACCCAGTGTAGTAAATGGTTTCCTGGTGTACAGGAAACCATTTGGCTTGTCACTCAGTGTAGAGTCACCCATAGGCAGAAGGAAGAGAAAAGAATGAAGGAAAGAAAGACAGAAGAGAGAGTGTAAAGTTGGCCATAGGCAGAAGGACAAGGAAAGAATGAACGAAAGGAAGACAGAAGAGGGAGTGTAAAGTGGGCCATAGGCAGAAGGACAAGGAAAGAATGAACGAAAGGAAGACAGAAGAGGGTGGAAGGAAAGAGGGATGGAGGAGAGGAAAGGGTAGACACACGAGAGCAGCACTACATCGAGTGAGTGCATGGTGAGCCCCCCAACCTACCATAAAATATTTCAAAAATTGCCAGTATAAATCAGTGAACTTAATGTAATAAGCTATCTCCATCTCCAGCTCACTTGCGTTCCTACTCCTATCAACCCTGCTCTCTCTAGATCAACACAAACACTAATTACACGCAAAAAGAAAAATACAACGAAAATTACAATCTGTTGCCTCTCCTGTCTGGCGCTCCCATTTCCTCTCTGGTCTTTCAGTTGACAGCAATTCTGTCTCTCCTCTCTCTCTAGTATCAGTCTCTATCACCTGGGGAAATACAGAAATAATGAAGGTGCCTAACGAGTGTACTGCGTGCCAATGTAACGGTATACAAGTGCCGCCATACAGTAACTGTTTTTCATCCCTACATCACTTCAGATACACACTAAAGCGTCCTATTCCATGTGGCTTTAGAGGCTTCACAACAACTATTCCTTAGCGATTTTATCCACACATTTCTTGTTACTGATGCAAACTATCGATATTAAAGCCATAAACAGCATGCGACAGATAGTTTGGGTGTAAAGGAAAATAAATCGCTAAGGAAAAGGCGCTATGAAGCCTCCTACGCACTTTAGACCCAGGTGATGATTGTTTCTCTGGGTTGTCATTCTTGCTCTCCAGGACTGCCATCTTAACTTCTTGAATTGTCTTCTATGGTTACCATCCCGTTGTCAATGGTTGCTATTTGTCATCCTAGGTTCCTCGTATTGTGCTGTTGCCATCTCGTCATCCTAGGGTGCTATCTCATCGTCTGTAGTAGCTTCGTTGTCATCTACTGTCATCCTGCTGTCGAAAGTTGTCTTGTCTTCTGGGGTTACCACACAATTTTGTTGTCTTTGGCTGTCATTTTTTAAGGTTGCAGGGATGATACTGTGCGGCTGCCATCAGTTTCTGTGGAACAAAAGAGCAGTTAGAAAAACACTTTCTCTTATGCACAACACTATTAACACTTAACATGCGACACTGTACAATACTTTGTCACAGGGGTTGACACCAGCAAGGGATTATGGCCAGAAAACTGCCCCACTACCAAGTGGTGGACTTGAGGGAAGCCGTGTGGTGGTCTCTGTTGGTGCAGCTTTGGGGCCGGGATGGGATAGGGCTCAGATCTGTGCCAGAGGGTAAAGGGCATTGTGGTTCCCAGGCTGTGGCTTCTACTCAGTAGATAGGGGCCAGAACATGCGAGTAGTGTCCGAAAATCCTGCCCTATTATTGGATGTATGATGGAAGGGCAGTTATAGTGCCCAGGCACACTTGGAGGGTGCCCCTGTAGCTGTCTCGGAAGGGTGCCATGTGGGTATTACCACAGCCACTAGCCACAACAAGTAAGCTGTAGGTCCTTGATCCCTGCCTGGGCTTCGGGCTGTGCTGGTGGGTGGGGTCTGTGGTCCATCCCCCCCCTTTACTTACTGATCATGACTATATCAAAGCCAAGCATAAAAAGCCAGCCTGAGGAATTAAAATCATCCAATGGGTTCAGTTTGGCATCTTGGAATGTAGGCAGCTTGAAGGATAAAGGTTGGAAGGTGGTGGAGACTTAGACCAGGAGGCAGGTAGATGTCTGCTGCTTACAGGATAAATGGTTCAGGGGAGGGTCAGCTAGGGTGACTGTTGGGAAGAACTGTAGGTATAAGTTATTTTGAAAGGGAAATGTTGATGGATATGGTGTCGTGGGCATGCTGGTCGAAGAGAAATAGGTGGAATGTAGTAAGAAAGGTCAATAATATGGAAGATACTGCCTGGAAAACTCCTGGTTATATTTATTTTGGCATATGCACCACAGGTTGGCTTGGATAATGAACAAATGGACAAGTTTTGGGATGGTTTGCTATGTGAGGTGGGTGGTATGGGGGATGAGATTGTCATTTTAGATGGGGATTTAAACGGCCACCTGGGTGCCGCAGCTCATGGATATGAAGGGTGGCACAGGGAATGCGTGTATGATACGAGAAATGTAGAAGAGGAAAGGGTTCTGTAGTGTGCAACATGCTTTTTAGGAAATCAGAGAGTAGGCTGATTACATATGAGTCTGGGAGTAACAATAGCCAGATTGATTATTTGCTGGTCAGGAAGGCTGATAGATTACTTCCTGGTCAGGAAGACTGATAGGTGGTTAGAAAAGGATGTACAAGTTGTGAGGAGTGAATGTGTGTGCAGCAACGCAACTGCTAATGTGACTTGGTACTAAAGGAGCAGGTAGTGAAGAAAAGTACCTATGTACTCAGGGAGGAAAAAGAAAATTGAAAGCCCAAGAAGTAAGGAATGCCTTCTATAGGAAGATGAGCAGAGTGGTGGCTGAACAGGAGGCTGTAAATATAAGAGTTAATGAACAGTACAGGGCCCTCAAGAACATTCTCACGAGAGTATTTGATTCAGTGTGGATGGACAAGGGACCCACCATGACACAACGTAACATGGTGGTGGAATGAGAGTCTAGAAGCCGCAGTTAAGGAAAAAAAAGACTTTCCCAGGAATGAAAAAGGGGTGGTAACAGAGAAATACTTGGCTGCCAAGCATAGGGCCAGGAAGGAGGTATACAGGGCAAAACCTGAATCACAGAGACTTTTACTGGATAACCAAAATACTGCTAAATGGAAGAATATGATATTTAATGTGGCTGGCAAATCAGATGAAGAGGGAAACCAGGGATAGCATAGGTGAGCAGTGTGTAAAAAATGATGAAGGAAAGGTAGTGGCGGACAGTGAGCATAATAAAGATACACGGGCAGAATATTATAACCGGTTGCTGAATGAGAAGTTTGACTGGAATAGGAAAGGTTTGGAGTCAATGGATCCAGTGTTTGATCGTTGGCAAGGAAATTGGCAGGATGCAGCTGGTGTGCCTGGGCTGACTGCTGAAAGGTTGAAGGACTCAGGAAATATAAGAGATGACTGAGTTACCGATTTGACAAATTTGATTATAAATGAGTGTATTGTCCCAGACTATTCTCAGAAGAAAGACTAAATTTGTACAAAGGGAAGGTGATGCCCTTGAAAAGAGGAATTTATAGAGGCATAAAACTTGGACCAGACAATGAAGGTAATGAAGAGAGTTCTAGAAGGTATGATTCGGAGAAAAAGTGAATACTGATGAGATGCAGTTTAGATCTATGCTAGACATAGGGAC
>NC_137033.1:5881805-5894305 GCF_032717465.1 Coenobita brevimanus | reverse complement strand
TGTAGTTTGCGATAAGGTTGGTTAAATTCATAAAAAGCAAAAAGTCTCATTTAAATATTTCAAGAGTCAAATCCTTTGAAAGTTAAGCAAAAGCAAGGTCCACCCTCAGTACAAAACATATTCATGTAGAATTAAGTAGAATAACCTTACTTCTTAGTGTTGGTGGAGGTGGGGGGTGATGTGATGGTTGGAGGCAATTGTGGTTAAACTGTAGTGGTTCTTCCCAACTTCTGTTCTTTCTTCTGTGCTCCTGTCTTGTCTTTTATCTTCTTGTCGTCTCTCTTGTCATCTTCAACTCTTCAGGTTCAAATCGTCCTGAAAAAATAATTGAAATTAGTACAAGTTCTTCAGACATCTAATAGGAACAGATTATTCTTCATTATAGCCATCTCGAAAAAATTCTGGGAAAATGTTAACGTTCTGTTACCTTTAAGAATATCAGTGTTCATTAAAGTGTGAGAGGAACAGAAATGATAATAATACCGATAATAGTGATGGTGGTGGTGGTAGTGGCAGTGGTGATTATAGAGGTGGTTATGGTGATAATGGAATGGTGGTGGTGGCAGTGGCAGTGCTGATTATAGAGGTGGTAATGGTGATAATGGAATGGTGGTGGTGGTGGTGGTGGTTAGTGGTGCTAGTGAGGTGGAAGTCGTAATGAGATGGTAGTGGTGGTGATAATGGGGTGGTGGTGATAATGGGGTGGTGGTGATAATGGGGTGGTGGTTATAATGGGGTGGTGGTAATAATAGGATGGTGGATGGCGATTAGTTTTGATGGTGGTGGTGATGGTGATGGTGGTGGTGGTATTCCAGCAGCTGTTTTCTTCTGTCCCTTCTCCTCCTGTCATTGTCTTCTGTCCAGTTGTCTCGTCCTGTCCTCATTTTTACTATCCTTTTCGAAACTTATCTGAAAAGGAACATGAAATTAATAACAATCATCATAGCAGTAATAATTATTGCAATGATAACAGCAATAATAATATCTATGATAGTAATACGTAATAATAGTGATAATAATAGTAAAAGTAATAAGTAATAATAGTAATAATAATAGTAAAAGTAATAAGTAATATGAGTAATAGTAATGAATAATAATACTAATTGTACTGTAATATGAGTAATAATAATAATAATAAAAATAATAATAATAATAATTATTATTATTATTATTACTATTATTAGCACCAATTTCATCAGGAGATTCGGGTGAGTATAACTTTTACTTTTAGCAGGAGCAGGACCTTACCAGTTCAATTCCTATTAGTCCAGGTTGTTTTCTGTATTTTCCTATATTCGTGGTTGTATGCCGTTGTCTTCTGTTGACTTTTTTCCCTCTTGCCTTGTTCTTTATGCCACACTGACGTTTGTAATGGCGGACTTACAAAAACTTGATCAAATCTTGGTTAAGTTAGGTTAGGTTAAAGTGCTAGATTTTTTTATTATTTTTTTGGATATTTTGACGTGATAAGGTTAAGGTGTAAGGTTTGGAAGAAAAACGAAAAGGCGACATGAACGTTTGTTGGAGTAATTGTCCGCCATTACACTGGAGAAAGTGTATAACAGCGGAAGGAACATGGCTAAAACCAATAGGGAAAGATTTTGAACTGAAAAATTCATTTATCACCCTAAAAATAGCCAGAATATTATATATATATATATATATATATATATATATATATATATATATATATATATATTAAAAAAAAAAAAACTTTCAGGAAGAAGTGATTTGGTAAGGTGCTTCTGCTGCTTAAAGTAAAACTTATGTTTACTGGAGAATCGTAATCACAGCAACACCAATTACTTGACAAGAATTTCAGGTCAGAAACAAAAATGGGTATCTCAACGTAATAATGTGGCGCTGATTCCAAATATGATGTTCATTTTGCTCTAGCACGTCAATTTATTCTGAACTCAAAACCCACACACGCGTCCCTATAGTGCAGTGGTCCTTTCTATCGCCTTATTTGTGCTCTTTACGTTTTTATATATATGCAGTGTATAATATCCAGTATACACATAGCCAGTTGTCTACATCCATTACTTAAAGTATGTCCATGCAAATTCATTATGCTTAATATAACTCTTATTTCAGGTTTATGGGTTGACAATGCATCGCGGATGAGTGGATGATCCTAATGCAACCTTATGTATCTGGAAGCTTCGCTCCAAAGAAGCAGAAACGGAAGATAACGTCCCTTGTAAAGACAGCTTATCTACATTGTTCTGGGTTTAAGATTGGCGACCAAAACAAACGATGGGCGTCCAATATCTGCTGCGTGACATGTTTCAACTCTCTTCGCGAATGGCTAGCAGGAAGGAAAACTGGAATGCCTTTCGCAGTTCCCATGTTGTGGAGAGAACCTAGTGACCACACAACAGATTGCTACATTTGCATAGCGAAAGTGGGATTTTCTTAAAAAAACAAACATTATTGTTTATAGAGATTTACCGTCGGCAATAAGACCGGTCGATCACACGGAGGACCTTCCCATTCCAAGGCCACCAACAAACAAATGTGTATTTCAGACCAGACGAGTATGAATATGAAGGGGCATCTGAAGCACCTGCCCGTGATTCTGAATTCGAATGTCAGCCACCTGGCAAAGGACCACATCTATTCACTCAAGGCGACCTTAACGATCTTGTACGTGACCTAAATCTATCAAAACAACCGCCATAATTCCTCGTTTCGAAATTGCAAAAATGGAACTTGATGCATTCAGACACAAAGGTGACGAGTTTCAGGAAGCGGCAACAAAATTTGGAACTTTTTTTCCAGTCAGACGGAGGAGTATGCTACGGTAGCAATATCAAAGTTGTGTTGGAAGCCTTGGAAAGGATTTATGATCCTGACGAATGGCGACATTTTATTGACTTCAGCAAATCAGGTCTGAAGGCTGTCCTCTGCAATGGGAACATGTTATTCAGTATACCACTTGTTTTGGCTCCCGAAATGAAGGACACGAACGAATCGATGCAAAAACTCCTCGTTTTGACTGAATACGACGATATCCAATGGAAAATCTGCAGCGATTTGACAGTGGCAGCCATGTTGCTTGGACTACAAGGAGGTTTCACGAAATACTGTTGTTTCCTGTGCTTTTTGGGACGGACGTGAAGTTCCTACGAAGCCGGAGCACACAACGTACGGAACGAAGCACTTGTCCAAGCGGAAGATATACTTCCACCTCATCACATCAAGTTAGGCTTGATGAAAAACTTCGTCAGAGCCTTGGATAAGGCAGGTGCGGGCCTCCCACACCTGAAGAAAGTCTTCCCTAAGATTAGCGACGCCTAATTGAAGGAAGGCATTTTCGTTAGCCCACAAATTCGTTGCCTATTGAAAGACACCCTATTTGATGCAACAATCGAGGCAGACGAACTTAGGCCTTGGATATCTCTTAAGAAAATTTGTGCTGGTTCTCTGGGCAGCCATCGCAGTGAAGATTACATGGAAATCGTTGAAGAGCTCCTGGATGTGTACCATGAACTTGGATGCCGAATGTCACCTAAAATCAGTTTTTTTCATTCACTTTTTTTTTTTTTTTTTTTTTTTTTTAACAAATTTGGGTGAAGTTAGTGACAAACAGGATAAATGTTTTCACCAAGATATTGCAGTAATGGAACAAAGATACCAAGGTAGAATTGGCGCTAGTATGATGGCGGACTATTATTGGATGCTGACACAGGAAACCGATGTATAGCACAAAACATGTAAAAAACCGTACTATGAGTACCTGTATTCACAACGATATTTACATACTGCGGTGGAATAATACACTAGATTTTATTTTTGTATATTATCTTTACATCCCAATTAATATTTCTCGATTTAAAAAAATATTCCCGGCATAACCAGGCGTAAGACCGTACTGATTTCTGACTAATGGCAGAAAAATTTCAAGGGTAAAGTTCAGAAAATATGTGCGTGATAAAGAAAAAGTAAAAACATATTTGTAATCAGCACCGTCAGTTTACCCCCAAATCACCCATTCTCATTTCTGAACTAGATAAAAAATTGAAATTTGCCAAGTAGCGTAATAGAACAGCAATAATAATAGCAGCAAAAATTGCAATAATAATAACGGTACTAACAACAGTACTCCATAGTAATACACACAGTAATGATAACATTCATTTTCATTCATCATCTAATCCAATGCCGCCCCATGAGGAGCGTAGAAGCCCGGGGCTAGGCAAGTTGGTCCTGACATTTAAGATGAGAGTGAACAGCCTCATTCGTCCCTGAGTGGCTTTACGTGAGCAATAATCCCCAACCAACCCTTGGATATAAACCTGCACCGGCTCAATCCAACTGGATCGCCTTAATTACCCACTAAACCACCAGGCGCCATAATTTGGTTATATGGTTACCACCCAGAGGTGTGATTGTTTTCCTGGTGTACAAGAAACCATTTGGCTTTTCACTCGGTGTAGAGTTACTTGGAGACAGAAGGAAGAGGAAAGATGAAGGAAAGAAAGAAGAGGGAATGTAAAGTCACCGGTGGGCAGTACCAATAATAGCGTGTAAGATCACCTTCTCCGACGAGCACTCAGAACAGCACCCGCGCTAGCCAACTGTTCTAAAGACCAAATATTTGACTGCCTCGTGTCCACCTTCAACAAATTACCACTGATATCGTGATAGTTTTCACAATAACTCGCTAAGTAAGAATTGCTACGAAGCTTCTAATGCGACCTAGAATAATCATTATGAAACAAACAACCATACCCAACCACAAGCTTCTCTGGCAGTTTATATTTCGGAAAACACACTAACCCAGCGAGACACCTCTCATCCTGGCTTAAGTCAATCCATGTTTATTCATTTGCTTATCAGATTGTTTTGAGATAATATGTCGTGGGGTTTTTTAACACATACTTTACCTTTAATTAAGAAAAATGTCCCAGAAAAGCAATCAGCATTCCTTCATCCACAGCACTGCTCCAATTCAAACTAAATCACATTACACCTATCCTCCCGGCTTAGATTAACCCATATAGCCTCACTATAAACCTAGGCTGCATCCTTCCCCCCCCAAAAAAAAAAAAATGGGGGTCTAAATTGAAATACTGTGAGCTTTGTACATATTATTTACCTTTAATGAAGAAAATGTCCCGATGAAGCCGTCTACAGTCTTCCCCGTCGACAGCATGGCCTACACTGAACACGTTAAATGTGACGTCATAAAAGAATTGGCTTTGATTCTCGGATGCCTCTATTCGAAAATTTAAACCTAACGCCTAACTGGCAACTCAACCAGGCGATGACCGAAAACGGGAGGATTAAGAAAGAACATGATGTTAAGATAGAACGTAAGCTTCAGAGAACGAAAGAGAATGTAAGCCTTAGAAAGAACGCGAGCAAAAGAGAGTGGGTAAGCTAAAGGCAACGTAAGTTTAAAGGAGAAAGGAGAATATGAGCTTATGTGAGGACACGACTTAAGAGACAAACAGACAGTTGAGGAAGCGTCGTGGTGTTGATGTGCATGTGGAATTACGTTTAGAGACAGACAAACAAATGAGGAAGTAAAGTAACGATGTGGTGATGGTGTGGATATGGAGTTAGAAGAGAGAGAGAGACAGACAAATGAGTAAGTAAAGGAGTGCTGCGGTGTTGATGTGGATGTGGAGTTCCTTGGAATGACAGACATACAAATGAAGAAGTAAAGGAGCTTTAAGGTGTTGATGTGGATGTGAACTTACGTGAAGAGACAGACAATAGAGGAAGATGCGATCGTAAGTGGTAAGTGAAATTCTTTGAGATGGTTTGGCCATGTCCTGAGGATGGATGATGGGAGACTTACTAGGAGAGTGTATGTGAGTCAGGTGGAGGGCGGATAGCGGGAGGGGAAGAGTGCATACTTCTGCCAACGCCTATATGTATGCATATATGTATTTTTTTTTTTTTTATGCGAGGAAGAAGGAGCCAAAGGCCGCGAGACTGCAATAATTGTTCCTTCCATGAGAAAAACAAAATACAAAAGTAAATCCAAGATCCGATCATTTCGAGATACCTGGATACACTGCGTTTGAAAGACTGGAGATCATAGGAAGCAGGAAATACAGACAGAGGGAGACTGTTCCAGAGTTGACCTGTTGCATAAATGAAGGACCGGGAGTAATGGATAACTCTTGCATTAGAGAGTTGGGCATGTATATATATATGTGCGAGTTACTTCATTGATCGCAATCATTTTCACTTATGGCATCATTTACTAATATAAAGCACCTTGACCAAAAATGAGGCCAGCCTAACACTCCATGGCACTGAAACAGATCATTGGGCGGTGACTCGGCACGGATATATAGGGGCTGGAGAGAGGGCAGCATGACACAAGGCCCGCAAAGCTCAAAAGTGGAACATCCCCGTGGGGAGATGGCAGGATGGAGTGATTTTTATTGATGGGTGATAGTCTTAGTTGGCGGTGGTGTGTGTGTGTGTGTGTGTGTGTGTGTGTGTGTGTGTGTGTGTGTGTGTGTGTGTGTGTGTGTGTGTGTGTGTGTGTGTGTGTGTGTGCGCGTGCGTGCGTGCGTGCGTGCGCGTGCGTGCGTGCGTGCGTGTGTGTGTGTGTGTGTGTGTGTGTGTGTGTGTGTGTGTGTGTAATTATCTAACTCTTAATACAGTACACAAGCAAAGAAGCTTCAATTGGCGGTAGTGTTAGTTGTGGTGGGTGTGGTGTGTGCTGCTACGCTGGACCCACAAGCCAGAACGAAGAGACAGGCAGCAGGGACACAGGGACACAGATCCAACACACTCCTCCAAAGAAGCTTCACGACGGAAGGACATCAGGGACATGGCCATAGATCTATTCAGCCAGTTAGCTTAGAATTCGTGCATGGAAGAGGTTTCGTTCAACAGCCAGTCAGTCTAGAGTTTTTCCACCAAAGGGCGGCAGGTCACGTCGGTTACCCTCGAGCAGTCAGCCTAGAGTTTGGGTTATACGATGGCCATCAAGGTAGCCATCATGGCCACGTAAGTGTTGTCCAGCCCAAGCACGTTTGGGGTTCCCTTGGCTGGCCATGTAGGGAAATTGCATGATCAGGACCGAGATGCAAAAACTTATACGGGAAAATGAAGACTAGGAAAAATTTACATGGGAATATGAAGAAGACTAGGACTGAGATTCAAAAAAATTTATGAGAAATTAAGAAGACTGGGAATGATACGGAAAACTTTATATGGGAAATGAAGAGTTAAATTACTGAGATGCAAAAAATTATGTGAGAAAATGAGGAAGGCTAGAATTTAGATGCAAAAATTTGTTCAAAACGGATAATTATTTATTGCTATATAGGGGTGGAACTATTCTCACCTCAGATGTGACAACAGTTTTGATCTTCAGTAAACATATAGTATTTAACCGATGTTACCCTAACTTGGTAGAAAGGTTGAAGGGCGTTTCATGGCAAAATAAACGACGCTTCAGAGCAATAGATTAAAGAGAGAGTACAGGGCATGGTCGATATATTGGGACCGTAACTATTCTCGTGGCTGCAGTGAGAATAGTTCCGGCCCTGAAAAAAAAAGATTATTTTTCTTATGCGAACCAAATTTGGTATGGTGGTCAAGGGGTACGCCAGAACAAAATCTACATTGTTTCAGACCAACAGCTTAAAAACAAAGCCCAATACAGAGGAGTCTAAAATTTTACCTTGTTCTTAGACCTTGTCCTTAGCGCTATTGCTCTGAGAAATAGCTGGATTGGTCAAGGACTATCCCTCTCCACCTTCAACAAATTTCATTTAAATCGGATACAAACTTCTCGTTACATAGGGGTCGAACTATTCTCAGGGCAGACGTGGGAGTACTGTAGTTCCTTGGTAGAAACGTCGAAAGCCGGCTGATGACAAAATCTACGAGTAAGCAGAGCAAGAACTGAAAGGTAATGTCTATAGGGCAAGCTCGTTATTTGGGAGCCAGAATAATTATCACGGCTGCCATGAGAATAGTTCCGGCCTTCAGTAAGCACATAGTTTTCTTCACTGTGAACCAAATTTGGATCAGTGGTTGAGGGACACCTCATGACAAAATGAACTACGTTTCAGACCATTAACTTCATGATAAAACCAACAGGGCAATCTCAAATTTGTCATTGTCTTGCGACCATCATTGTCCCATGAATCAGAAAAGTAATAGGTTTCGTCCTGGGCTACTCCTCAAAATCTTGCCAAGGCCAGAACTATTCCCACACTGCCGTAGGATTAGTTTCCATCTTGAGAATTCTATTTTTTTTTTTCCTTTTTACGATACCAACCAAATCTGGTACATTGGTCGATGGGCGCTTCATGACAAAATCGACGAGGTTTCAGGATAACAGTTTAAAGACGAAGCCTAAAGGATAAGCTCATTATATTGGTGTCAGAACTGTTCTCACAGCAGCCTTGAGTATACTTCCGGTAGTTAGTAAACACATAATATTTATCCCATAAACCAAACTTGGTAGAGGTTGGAGGGTGCCTCACAACAAAATCTGTGAGGTTTCAGAGCAATAGCATCAAAACAAAGCCTACAGTACAAGCTTTTCTTTTTTCTTTTTTTTTTGGGGGGGGGGGAGCTTGAACTATCCTCACGACATCTATGAGAATAGTTCCAGTCTTGAGTTTTTTTATTTCTGGGATTAACCAAATTTGGTACAGCAGTCGAGGGGAACTTCATGACAGAATCTATGAGGGTTCTGAGCATTAGTTCAATGACAAAGGCTACAAGGGAGTTTCAAATATGATCTTGTTCTGAGACCTTGTCCTTCGTTTTAGTGCACTGGAAAATAGGTGTATAGGACATGTGCTATCCATCAACACCTACAACAAATTTCGTTTAAATCGTACAAAAACTTCTCGTTGTATAGGGACCGGAACTGTTCTCCAGGAAGTCATTAGAATCATTCTTGTTTTCCGTAAATATATAGTATTTATTCGATATGAACCAAATTTGGTACAAATGATGAAGGGCGAGTCATGACAAAATATGCCTGGATTCAGAGGAATAGCTTAAAGATAATGATTATCGGGTAAGCTCATAATACAAGGTGGAAACTCTTCTCACAGCAGCCCTGAGAACGGTTCTGGTCTTGAGTACCTACATAATTTTTATCCGATATTAACCAAGTCTGGGAGAAGAGTCAAAGGGTGACTAATGACAAAAGCTACGAGGATTCAGAGCAAGAACTGAAAAATATGGTCTACAGGGCAACCTCGTTATGTAGGAGCCGGAACTATTTTCAGGACAGCCAGGAGAATAGTTCTAGCTTTCAGTAAACACATAGTATCTAGCTGGTATCAATCAGACTCATTGATAGGAACGTCGAAAGGCGTTTCATGACAAAATCTGCAAGGATTCAGAAAAACAACTGAAAGGTAAAGGCTACAGGGCAAGCTCGTTATTTAGGGCCAGGAATTACTCTCACGGCAGCCATGAGAATATCTCCAGGGTTCAATAAGCACATAGTTGTCTCTGATATTATCCAGACCAGGTGCTGTGGTGGAGAGGCATCTCTTGACAAAATCTACAAAGTTTCAGAACAATGGCATAAACAAAAAACTAACAGGGCAGTCTCAAAGTTTACATTCCCTTGTGATCTTCATCTTCGTCCTATAATTCCCCAAAGTAGTAGATTTCGGCCTGGGCTACCCCTCAACATCTCAACCATTTTTTTTTCATCGAAAAACTGATAGTTCCCCCCCCCCCCCCAAAAAAAAAAAAAAGAGTGAGAGAGAGAGAGAGAGAAAGAGAGAGACCAATTTTCATGGCCGCTGTGAGAATTGTTCCCGTCTTGAGAAAAATATATATATATATTTTTTTCGATATGAATTGAATTTGGTACAGTGGCTGACGGACAGTTGAAGACAAAATCTATGAGGTTTCAGATAAATAGTTAAAGACAAAGGCTACTGGGGAATCGCAAATTTGGCCATGTTCTGAGACCTTGTCCTTTGTGCTATTGCTCTGTGAAATAGAAGAATCTGTCACGGGCTACCTTTCTACACCTCCACCAAATAGATTAAATCGGATAAAAACTTCTAGTTATATGAGGGCTGGAACTATTATCACTGTACCGGTGAGAATAGTTTCGATCCTCAGTAAACACAGTATTTATCCGATATTGACCAAACTTGGCAGAAATGTCGAAGGGCGGCTCGTGACAAAATCTACCAGATTGCAGAGTAATGGCTTAAAGACAAATCTTACATACTGGAGCCGGAACTATCCTCACGGCTTCCGTCAGAACAGTTCTAGCCTTGAGAAAACGATTTTTTTTTTTTTTCCAGATACGAACCAAATTTGCCAAACTGGTCGAGGGGCATTTCATGACAAAATCTACCCTGTTTCAGAGCAATAGCTTGAAGACAAAGACTACAGGGAAGTCTCCTATATAACTTTGTTCTGAGACCTTGCCCGTTGTGCTATTGCCCTGAAAATTAGTTGGTTTGGTCATGGGCTACCCCCGTATACAGTATGTTATATCTGTTTTAGTTTTTATAAGTTATATCTGACTGATGAAGTTAATAAATATATTTTAGATGGGTGGATTTTTCCTTTCAGTTTCTTGGCATGGGTGGAATTAGTTTAGATTAAATTTTCATGGAGGAATCTTCGTGGGAGGAATTTACTTGGGTGGAATTTACATAGAACCAGACCACCCCAACACTCCCACCAAACCAGATAAAAACTCCCCGTTAAAAAGGGTAGGAACTCTTCTCGTGACAGCCATGAAAATAGTTCTGGTCTTGAGAAAACGATTTTTTTTTTTCTGATATAAATCAAATTTGGTACAGTGGACGGATGGCGCTTCACGACAAAAATGACGAGGTTTCAGAGCAGTAGCTTCAAGACAAAGCCTACAGGGCAAGCTTGACCTTAACTCTTCCCACAGTAGCCGTGAGAATAGTTTTGGCCTTCAGGGAGCACACAGCTTTCTCCGAATTTTTCACTTTGGTCGAGGGGAACTTAATGACAAAATCTATGCAGGACACCAGTAGCTTAAATATAAAACCAAAAAGGTAAGCTCATCGTTGACATTGCCTAGTGACCTTTCTCTTCATCCTGTGGTTCCTAAAATTAGTAAGTTTTGTTCTCGGCTGCCTCTTAACATCTCCATCTAATTTAATTGAAAGTGGATAAACATTGATCGTTTTGCCAAGGTCAGAACTATTCTCACGGCTGCCGTGACCATAGTTTCGGCGTTGGAAGAACAGTTCGTCTTTTTTTTTTTTTTTTTTTTTTACTAAATGGATCAAATTTCGTACAATGCTCAAGGGCACCTCATGACAAAATCACAGGAATAGCTAAGAGACAAAGCCTACAGGGCAACCTCGAAGTTAACCTTGTTATGAGACCTTGACATTTAGGCTATGGCTCTGAGAAACAGTAGGTCGAGTCATTGGCTACCATTCAACACCTCCACCAAATTTCTTCTAGATAAAGGATGTAAGAGCTAATGGTTGTAAGCAGTTCGCCAGTGTGTACACCATTTTCGTACTGTACATAAACCCACATGGCCACCACACTTACACGCAGCCAGTACTGTACCTCACTCTTTCGGCCTTCATTTTCTGCCCCATTCACCCACTTATTAGTACCCGTCCCCGCCCGGGAAGGGCTTGGGGACGGGTATTGTTTCCACTCGGTTTGTCTTTTGTTTGTTTGTTTGTTTATTTGTATGTCTGTCATTCAGTGTCTGTCTGTCTGTTAATAACTTTACGCGAAAATGACTGGTGCAATTTTAACTAAATTACAGGGATGATTGGCTATCATCTTCTGATCACCTGATTTAATATTGGGTCAAATTGGGCCAAGGCCCAGGCTGTAGGCCCAAAAACGGAAAAAAAAAAAGGGGGGGGGACGGGTAAATATTTTTTTTTGCCATAACTCCTTTCAAATTCATCATATCGACATAAAATCAAAACCTAAAAGTGCACCTTTCAAATCTGCATCCTCATTACATCAGGGGGATCACCCCCCAGTTAGAGGTAGGGGGCCATTGTCAGGTGGGTCGGACCTAAAATTTCAAATGGGCATAAAATCGTGATTTTTCACCAGGTTTACTCCAAGGGTGATACGTGACGTCTTTGACTAGATGTCCTGTTGTGTTTATACGTCAGCACTAAAATGACTGCCGGGGACGGGTTTGCTGTGCCTTGGCACCGCTTCTTCTTCTGAACTTTCAATGGTTTTTCAGTAAGACCATCCTTCATTTGACTGCAAAACGGTGTCAAGGTAACAGCACCTTATCACACTGAAAAAAGCTAAGCCTAAACAATGAACGAGATCTTCAACAAAATGCAGTTTAATGTTTCTTCCGGCCACATGCGATATTCCAATATCGCCATTAAAAATGAGTATAGGTTCAGTACCAGAAAATGTTTAAATATCGGCGATTTATCAGTTCAGCGAATTGTACTGGTTACAGCACTAATTACAGAGTATTTCCTTTTGACGTGTCGATGGTGTCATATTGACAAATAGTGAACTCTGTGCTGCGCAGTTTATATCGT